>NW_008580161.1:86488-247457 GCF_000520115.1 Aphanomyces invadans
CAGACGGCGGCGCCGGCCTCTGGCGCGGTCACGCTGGACATCGTGCCGGTCTCGAACTCGAGCTTCCTCGCCGTGTACTCGGGCACGTTGGACAAGGTCCAGCACAAGCGCGTGGCGGTCGTGGAGTTCCTCGGTGCGCCAGTCGGTGTCGGGTCTGGCTCGAACGGCGTCGTGTTTGGCGGCGAGGTCAAGATTGCCAACGCCGACTTTACGGTCGGCAAGGAGTACTTTACCACGACCAAGGGCGACATCTTGGCCGCGACTGCCTCGGACGTCGGTGCCGAGTACTACTTTTTGGGCAACACGACCGTCGTGTCCAAGGACTCGCGCGTCGGGATCGCCGTCTCCAAGGACTCCATCTACGTCTCCCAGTCGGCCTAAACGGGTTTGAAGCCCACCGTTTGTATCTAACACGTTTTCATCCACGACAATTCCTCTTTTCTCATGTTCGTGTGCGCCTCTTGTCGAGGCCATCACGGTCTCTGTCGGCGGCGGAAGTGGGGGATGTCGAGAAAGAGACTTGGCGAAGGCGGACGATCATGTCGAAGTATGTGGGGGCGTTCTGTTGTTGTCGGCACTCCACGTCCAGTACTATGCTGTCGATGTACCGAGGAGGAGCCGTCGCCAACACCGCCTTCCACGGAGATAGAATAGCCACAAAATGACTCGAAATGGAGTGAAAGATCGACCTTCAAGTGCATGCATGACGGTCGTGGTCAACATGCAAAGTTGACACGTTGTACTGTGCCATTCCACAGATGTGGACGAATCAACTCTGTGTTGCCAAGTGCCACACCAACACCCTACCGTCAGCCAAACCGAACATAAAGCGGCCGGACGATCGTGCCCTACCTCGGAGGTTGTTTGCACGACACAGGATCACGACGGGCGATTAGCACCTTGCACTCGTATTATTCGTCGCCGAATAGTGGAATGACCGAGGAATGCCACAATGTCATCTGATCTGGTGCATGACGTCGCTCTCTTTCAAGGCTACAGCTCCAATATCATCCCATGCGGTTGTTCTTCATGGCTGCTTCATGGGATTCATCATGGTAATGTTCTCACTGACCACGCCATCATCCGTACTGTCTGGTCGTGTCCAAACCGAGGACAACGAGGCCGACTCCTCGACAATGCCCCAGTAACCTACCCATGCTCGACACGCCAAGATCGACGCACTCGACGTCAATTGCACAAGAATGTAGTGTGCATCAAGCCGTTGTTGTCCTCGGCGCGACGCTCGAACGAAGCCCATCATCACTCGATCGCGGTTTTGAGGAATGCGCGAGGTTCAAACCTCCAAGAACACATACTCCTCGGATTTCATATTTTGTATGCATCAAAGGGGTAGGTTCATGGAATCCACCGCACTTGGTTTTTCGAAACTCCCGTTGACTTGGTTTCAGTATAGATGTTGAAGTAGGTGGCCATAACGGCGAGAAAATGACCTCTGCAAACCAATAAAGATCCCCATCAGAAACCGCCGGGCATTCGAAAATCTTCCCCCGACGTCATCGATGAGCACGGCGGCGGCACCGGTTGTGCCCCACAACAGTTGGGCAGACGACATCTCGCTAGCGCAACGCCTCACCATCATCTTGCTGCCTGTGGTGACCCTCTTCCTCATCTTTGTGCTACTGCGATGGATCTGGCCAGTGCCCCAAGGTCAAGCTCTACCCAAATTTGCCGGCCCCAAGTACGGCGCCACGGACGAAAAGCTATCGTTGACGTCGATCAAAAAGGAAAAGTCGTCGCTGTGTGAAGAAGGTGAAGTTGCAGGCGACTACGAAGACAGCTGGGTCAACACATTCGACATGGTGTTTTTGATCTTCATGCTGTTGTACCTGGCGGTCATGGTTGTATTGACGTACTACTTTTCCCCGGAATACTTCACGGATCCTACGTTCTGGCTCATGCAGCTGCCGAAGCTCGGCTGCATGATGCTCGTGTCGTTGATCGGTGGTATCATTTGCCGATGCTTCTGCACAGTTGATGATAAGGGTTACATCATCACGAACAAGAACTCGGCGTTCAAGGTCAACTACACCCGAAAGCTGCAACATTTCGCCGCGTACATGGTGCCTTTGGTCATTAAGAGCAACTACCACGGCCCGCTGGCCCTCGGTTGGGGTGATTTCTTCACGATGTTGGGGTTCTTCGTCCTGATCAAGCCATTTCGCGAGAATATGTCGTTTTTCATGCTACAATTCAACTCGCTGGATCGCCCCGAAGATCGACCACATACGTTGAAGTGGATCATTGCTGGAAACATTGCCCCTGGTCTGTTCATCTTGCTCTTCTTCAAGTGGCTCTTTGGCGAACAAGGTGCGCTCACGTTCATTATCATCTACATCACTGGTATCGGTGACGGTTTGGCGGAGCCCGTCGGCATTGCATGGGGCAAGCACAAGTACAAGACAGCCGGTTGCTTTTCGACACGCAAGTACACGCGCAGCTGGGAAGGATCGGCGTGCGTGTTCCTGTCGGGGATGATCTTTCCCGCAATCCAATACGCCGACTTTGGTAGCTTCACCCAAGTTCTCGTGGCTATGTTGGTGCTGCCACCTACAATGGCGTACGCAGAAGCGACGGCGCCCCACACGATGGACACGCCGGTGCTGATGATCGGATGCGGCATTATTTTGTACCTTATCACTAATTTCCTATAAAATTAAGTGACTCTGCGACGCTTGTAAAAAAGAAAGTTGTTCCAACAATTTGATCCGAGTCGTAGTGAGTTGCTGGCGAAACTCAAATGCTTCTGTGCCAGCTGCTATCTCAAATATAACTCCAGCTTCGGAATGGACGAGAACAATTTAGAACTCTTCAGCAACGGAATCGCAAGAGGTACAAGGGCACTTTGATAGTCTCAGTCCATGCGCTCACCACTGCTTGGCCCGCCAGTCCAATATATTGTCGTCGTCGTCTGTGGCATTCTCTGCATCGTCAAGGGCTTTTCGATTCAATTCCAATGCAGCTCGCTTCTCCATGACTTGGGCGACGATTTCAGCGGGAGAGTCGACGGTGGGGTCTTCAACGTTCTCGAGCTCCGCCGTGTCTTCATCCTTGACTTCACTTGCGTCTGCCTTTGTCACGAGCAAGATGGTCTTTCGGACTCTGTTCATATACTGCATTTGCTGCAGTTTCTCTAGCGCTTCCACTTCCTCCGCCTCCTCCGCCGCAGTCTTGACCTTCTCTTCGCTCGTTTCCTCAGTCTCCACAGACGCAACGAAATTCTGGAAATCCTGCCATTCTCGCTCCTGAGCTTTCGCTACTTCTTCCTTGACGTTCAACTTACGCGCCTTGGCATCCGCGACGGGGTCGTCGAAGAACCCTGCTGGCAGGTGCTCTTCCTTCCTCTTGTTGCTCATGCCAAGCGATCTACAATCCACCAATTGCGTTCGACAACGAAATTCAGCCAATAAGAGATCGGTTCGACATGATTTCAACCAATCAAATTCAAAAATCAAGCGTCTTCATCGACACAGGGATCCCAGCGCATGATGATGTTCATCTGCGACGAAGCGACGGTGGATCTGACAAGGGTGCGCATCGGGGCGAAGAGCGTTCTGCATCCGAAGAGTAGTGTCGTTGTCCTTGACGCCCCACCCTCTTCGTCACCACAAGTGTGCATCACAATCGGCGAGAGGAACATTCTGGACGACATGTCGGAGTTGTCGATGTCGCTTGCCACGTCCGACTCCATGACGGTCGGAGACAACAACTTGTTTGAATGCGGGTCCATCGTCAAAGCGAAATCGATCGGAAACAATAATTGGTTTGAGCCCAAATGCGAGGTGGGCGTCGGAGTCGTGATCGGAGACGACTGCGTCATTGGCACCGCCGTCGTCGTGGCTCCACACACGGTGGTCCCCAACAACACGATCTTGGTCCGGTTGCCAGACGGGCGTGTCATCCAACGACAACAAAAGGAGTTTGCGCGCAAGGCCAAGCGAGTGCTCCAGGACAAATACATTGACGCGTTTACAGAGCCAACCAGCCTGTCGTACCTTCCGCGCAATCAACGGATGAAAGCGACGTAAGCATGATCGACAGATATAATCCACTTGAGAGTTGCGTGTGCCTTTCAGTACTTGAAATACGTGTGGAACGTGTACCGGTCGCCCTGGGACGAGCGGGATTGAGCAGCATACGCCGGTGACAAGCCACGTTACCTGCCGCATCTTTCGATTTAAGCTGACTTCTTTGTACTCTGGAATAGTCGTGCCGCGGCGTGTGATGCGATGCTTCTTTGGAGTTGGTTCGGAGGACAGGCCACTAATGGACGGACGCAACGTCTACATGGGAGTTGGGGATGAAAATGTGCGTGTCGACAGGACCATACCTTGATCGCTTTCGTCGAGTTGTAAATCGTTGCGAGACAAGGCTGGGATGAGCTTTCCTCCTCATCGCACGCGTTCAACAGGTCCGCCAGCTCAGTGCTTAGTTGATCGTTTCGAGTTTTGGTGGGATGTGTAGTCGCGGGTGGCGTTTGCCAAGGTGGAGGCTGGTTTTCTTTGCCGTCGAGCGTTCGTTTGCGTGGAGGGGTCTGCTGGACAGAGTGCATCGAGTTTGCACAGCCTGGTAATGACTAACCACGTTACATCAGCGCCTGCATCCATAATGAGCCCCTCATACTTGGCGAAGCTTCGTTTTTGAATTGGGTTCTTTGTACACCACAGTCTTGTGTTCTCGTAGAGCACTCTTTGTCACAACGAGTTCGAAGGTTGTGCTGGCAGTCGACAAACGCTTTTTCGGAGCGTGATGGTTCAGAAATAACCTTCCGTGTCGACATAGCGGAGGAGGTGGTGCTGACTTGCCGGATGATGCTTGTGCGCGGTGATCGATTCCTCGTGACGACATGCCCCCCCGTGCGACGTTCGAAGCATCGCCTGCAAAATCGCATTGCACGGACGCGTCCTGGTAAGCCGGATGCACATCTTGTACCGATTCTCTGGCTTGTTGCACATGATGCTGCACTATTCGTAGGTGTAATGCGATTCGAGACGAAGTTGAGCACATACTAAACAGAATATCGGCTCGAGCGCACTTCTTCTTTGCTACAAGGCCAAAAGATGCTTGTCACACAATCGTGCTCGTTCACAAGACATCTATACCTGCTGCAAGATCGCTTTTGGCAGTGTTCTAGCCCCGAACAAGACGTGTCATGGACACACAGCGGAAGGGACAACGTACCAAGGCCATCGCTAGCTGTCGGTTAGCAATCAATAGCTGGTCCATTTCTTCATTCCTTCGCCGCAACTCTTCCGAGTCGTTGCATCGGCATGGATTCTGTGTGATTCTCTCTCTCTGTGTCACTGACGGCGCCTTCTTCTCCCGTCGCATGTCGCCGCGTCGCGTCCCGAGAAAGGCCAGATGACGACGGGATGTTGTGACGGATCTTTCATGCAATCGGATTGGTCTAGATAAGCCAATCAAAACGGTCTAGACTTCAAATGCCACCAATCACATGCAAGTAATTGCATTGGCGACTCTCCATGAACGACCTTGGCAGGGCGGCGTATCCGCTGTGGTCATCCGACTGGGCCATTGTCGAGCACGGTGTCCTGCTATTATGGAAGGATGTGTGGACTCTTCTCCAACGCCCAGAGGTGGACGCGTCGCTGTTTGAACACGTGATGGCCAATACCAAGGTATGGTCCACGTTGAGCTCCCTCCTCGGCAGTTCCAACCCCTCGGTCGAACTTGCCGTCGTCCATTGCCTATTTGGTGTGTTTTCAGCTCCCGAGCAATCGTCGCGTCGCTTGCTGCAGCGCCAGCTCCAAGATCAACTGGTCGCCACACATTGCATTGAGAACCTCTGCGTGAAACTGATCTCCCCCTACGACGTGACGGACCCCACGTCCCAGCAAACACGAGAACTTGCTGCGTTGACAATGGTTCAGATTTGCAAGCTGCCCCATCTCGTAGATCGTGTGTGTTTTGCTGGCGCCATGGATGCATTCACTTTCCTCATCCTTCATGACGAGCTGTCGACTGGAGACCTTACCCCACACATTCACCGCATGCAGGAAGCCGCGCTGAAATGCATCACGTTCTGCGTGGAAAACTCCATGGCGTGCCTGGAAGACTTTGACCATAGCGATGTTTTCGTTCATGTCCTTGTTCAGTACGTCCTGGACCCTGAGTCGCCCCCTCATCGTGCTGAAGTTGGCATGACGCTTCTCTCGGCGTGCATGAACCATCAACCGCTCATTTGCAAAGTTCTCGTCGACCATGGTCTCCTTCACGCTTTGTCGCCCATGCTCCAATCATCTACACGTCTCCAGGTACCTGCTTTGAGTGCACTCAAGCACCTGTTTACTACCAAGCACGACACTATTCCACGGGACACCGCTGCCCATCTTCGCATCTCCGGCGGGCTTATCCACCTTGGATGGCTTGCATGGGCTCATGACAGCCCTTGCATCAATCGAGCGGCATCCACCGTGCTCACGTGCCTCATGCAATGGGCCCAGAACTGTGCCGATGGTCCCAACTTAGTGCAGGATCTGGTCGAGCAAGGATGCGTGCTCCTACTCATCCAACGCAAACCATCCGCTTTCCTGACGTGGCTCCTAGCCGAACTCAACGGCCAAGATGGATCGAGCTATCACCACCTCGCGTCCGTAGTATGTCGGTCCAACAACAACCTGCTCCGCATGAACGTGACTGTCGGGATGTGCGTGGCAAGTGCCCAGACTTCGTCCGGCCGCCTCGCCGTCAACGAGTGGTGGACTTACATCGAAGCTTTCCTGACGGAAACGTCGAATGCACGTATTTTGCGCCATGTAGTGCGCGTTCTGACAACGCTGTGCAATCCATCGACTGTCGAGTCGCCGACACATCTCCGATTGCAAGGCGTGCCGAGGCTGCCGTTGCCGACACTCCACGGCTCCACGTTAACGCTACGATGGCAAGACAAGCCCAACGACACCGTTCCAAAGTTGACCATGATGGAGAACAGTACGATTGTTGCAACGATGCTGACCGCGGACGCCACGTGCACGACCGTGGAGATGCCTCATGACCTTCCACCTCGTTGCATGCCGCTCTTTCTGCAAATGTGTCATCGCACATCAACGCAACCTCTCAGCCAAGTTCCAAGCATGCATTGGAGAGACCTACTTGACCTTGCGCGGATCGCACAAAAATTGGGCATGCTTGTCTTGCTGCGATCTGTTGAAATTGCGATGTCGAAGCAGCACCTACCACATCATGTCGCTTTGATACTCGGACAAGCAGTGACCATGCGCATCCCTTCCATCGTGCTGATGTGCTTGCATACAACCCAGTCCCTCTTGCCGTCCGCAGAAGACGACGACGCCGCCGCAGCCCTCACTCATAGCACCCTTGTCAGCCTTGGAATGCTTATTTCGCCGTAGGATGCAGGACAATAACCGGAGATTTCCCGAGTTATCCGGACGATGTGTGTATCATTGGGGTGTGCACGATGCGCTTCGAGCTGAGTCCAGCCGCGGCGGTCGTGTCATGCCTATCTATGGCCGCTGTGTACGTGGGCGTTCTGTACTGCTGCCCCACGGAGATTCGAAGCCTTCCTCGCGACCATCCTCGCCATGTACTTCCCGATCCGAATATTCATCGTGACACATTGTCCTGCAGATCCTTGCGCGCTTTCTGCTCATCGTCGTCGCGTGCGTCGGGTTTCCCTTCTTTCTCTGTGTGTTTATTGACGAGAAGGTAGCATTGCAGCACGACGAAAGCGATGTCGATACTCGAGTTTGACGTGCCTTGCACGAACTTAGCACGATGGAAGCATCACCTTCGCCAACAAACTCGGGTTCCATGCCAACATGACCGAGACCGTCGTGTCCACGAGTCTCGCCGTCGTGTTGACCATGCTGCTCTTCGCAGGGGCTATCGTGTCCAACGGTCTCGAGGTATACATCATCATGCGGCACCGCCAATCGTCGTGGACAGCCGCGTTCCAAGAAACGCAACTCTACTACAACTTTACGCGTGACCGTCTGCCAACGCTGCGCACCCTCATTTTTGTACCATGTTGCCGCCGTCCTTTGCTCTTCCTCAGTGTGGATCATGTAGGGCCCATTGACGGAGGAGTTTGCGTTTCGGAGCTGCATGCTACCGCTGCTGTTGGATTCGGGATGGTCGATCTCGACAACCATCTTTGCGAGTCCGCTCGCGTTTGGCGTGGGTATGGTCCCATGCTTCCGTTTTGAAGGCGTCTCCCACGTCCGTGTGTAGCGCATGCGCACCACTTGATCGACCACATTCGAAGCGGGCGGCCCGTTCGCACTGCCGTCGCCATCGTCGGTACATTCTCGTCTATCGACCGACCTCGTCCACTCACATGATGATGCAGTGTTCCAGTTCTTGTACACGACAGTGTTTGGCATTTTTGCGAGCTTTGTCTTTCTTCGAACAGGTACTGTTTCTCTGCGCCAACGACCCTCTCGCTCTCACGTCGACCACGTCGGTACCTTCCTAGGACACTTCGCCGCCGTGTTTGGCGTCCACTCGTTTTGCAACCTGATGGGATTTCCTGACCTGTCGTTTCTCTCGACGGACCACCCCCTCCATTCGTACAAGCCAGGTGCGGTGTGCATCGACCCTGCATGTCGTCTGACGTTGTGGTAGCGATTCTGTTCGTCTACGTGGGTGGCATCGTTGCGTTTTCGGCGCTGCTGTTTCCGCTCACGGGCATGTACACGTCGATGTATTGGTCGTGACACAGGTCGACGGCACCTCGGGATGAAGAAGACTCGTCGACAATTTCTCCGTGAAATATATGCACACACCTTGTGCGACCTACCTATCCACGTTTTGTCTATCGTTCTAGTGGGGGACGGGGCAGTGCCCGTCCGGAATGACAGACGTCATGCCGGCCACAGGACACTGCCCTTGTGGAATCACGGACGCCGCCGCGGGCTGGACTTCCTTTGGCCGCCGGAACGTGACGGCGTGCATGTACCGGCCCGTCTTGGCCATTTCCTTTTCCTTGTCTGTTGGATGTGCCTGGCCATGGTACAAGATCGGGCACATAGCGGTCATCATGAACGCATACACCATGCGCCACGCGCCTTCGACCTCGGCATTCCACACGCCGTCCCCCGTGCACTCTCGGATCGCCGTCAAGAGGACGTTTCCGAGGACGTTGTAATATCCCATCTTGACCTTGTACTTGTTGTGCCGATAGGCGAGGTCCACGACCTTTTCGACGGCGTTTTCCAAGTTGGCTTCGTTCGTGACAGTCTGGACGATGCTGATCAGCGCCTTGCCTTGGATGATGATGCTGGCTCGAAACAGCGGCTTCACCTCTGGCGCTATCTTGAAGAGCGACCCGTAAAAGTAGTCGTAGAAAAATACGACGGGCGACGTCCCGGCCGGGACCTTGGCCTTCATGCCAGGGGTCAACCCGTTAGCGATCGAGTCCCACGTGGACAGGACGATCTCGCGCATCCGTGGCGTGACCTTGCACGATTCCATGGCAAAATCCGGGCAATTCATCTGGAGGTATTTGAAGTACTTGGGGTGCAGGACGAGCCCGCCTTCCTTCGTTTGCGTCACGGCCTGGACAGAATACTTGATGCCCATCGCTTTCGCCGACGACGTGGTGGGTAGCCAAGTCGAGGAGACGGTGAATGCAAGCGGCGTATTTTTAGGCGGCGACCATCGACCTCGATAAATTTAGACCACCGGCATAAGATTTCAAACGTGGCTGCCGAGAATGGACGCGGGTGGGCAGCAAAGACCTTGCGCTGTCCACGGAACGAGCTCCCCACCCCGTTCAAGTCGATTCGCGGGCTCGACATGCTGCCAGTCGAATAGATACCCCATTGCCTTGTCGACCTCCTTCTCGAAGTGCAGGGAAAGAGCAGCGGGTATGCTCGCTCTTCCAACTCGAACGACAACGTAGTTGCTGAAACCTGGGCATAATCGGATCGTCGAGATGCTGCACGACGGAAGCGACGTGTCCTTGCGGGGGCTAGCTTGGTTCTACACCGAGTTGTCCCTGGCTCGCTCCATGATGACGCATGGCGAGTGTAGCTTGCGCTGATGGGGGTTGTGTGTGTGCATGCAGGACAAAGACAGTTTTGAAGCGCCAGTCGTGTGTGGTTGGTGGAGCAGACTACGCTATGACCATGCCTACGTAGCAGCTTTCGATGCATGCTGCTGCTGCTTGTGCATGGATCGAATGGTGTGGAGGACGCCGCGCCGATCGAAGCCCTACAACGACGCCGCATCACTTTCAGTCGATCGGTGGCAGTCGACTCTATACGCACTTGGTCTTCTTTCACGTCGACAGAGATCATAGTTGATTCGCACACGAGTTCATCGTCGTCTTGTTGGTTGCTGGCGTCGACGTCGACGATCTGGAGCAACTTGGATTCCGAGATCTTTTGCTTGAGCTTGGACTGGAACTTGGGAGGTTTTGCAGGCACCCCGCGTCGACAGACTGCCGCTTGCTTGAGCGCTGCGCCGTCGTCTTCGGGATTCATGGTCGCGTTGGTGTCGACGTCGATGGGTATTTCTGGCAGGACAGTCGTTTCACGCTCCGTTTCACCGTGGCGCGCGTCCTTCACGCGATGACGAGGTGTGGGCGCTTGTCTCGAAGATAGCTCCATCATCTGAACCGTGCGCGATGCACTTCCACGGAATCCTGGTCCTCCTGCCATCGTCGTTCGTCATGACCGCAGGCAGTGTACCGACACATCGACGACGATGGGCGGAAGTTGACGAATCCGATTGGCTGCTAGAAGTAATCAAGGGATTTGATTGGTTGAGAATTGTGTCATTATGACATGACTCCATTTGATTGGCTGAAATCTGTACGAGATCGCACGGCACCGCCCGTTTATCGCCTCCTCCTGCGGCGCCAGTCCGACCTCCATGGACGCGTGGTCGTACGATGAAGTGGGGGAATGGCTCCGAAAAAAGGGACTGGAGGATTACGTCGAGGTAGTGACGCTCGTCTGCATGATGCGCATCCTTCCTGGACCCTGTCTTGTCGTTTGTAGGTGTTTCGACAGCAAGCCATTGACGGCGAGAGCCTCATCGAGTTCACCGAAGTAGAACAAGCCATCCAAGCGTTCAAGATGCCGTGGGGACATGCAAATCGGTTGGTGAAAGCGATCCGAGAGTATTCCGACAGGTACATGCGCATCGACATGCACTCAACGACTTCTCGCAACACTACACCGAGCTACGTTCCTCGTCACTCCGTAGTGTGCTCGAGCTGCTTGTCCTCCAAGCTTCGCCTTTGGTCATGGAATCGCCAACGAGTCATGCTATCGGGAAGCTGTACCATTTCATGGAGAAGCTCGACCTCGATACGGAACGTGCGGCGATCACGGACATCCTGACACGGCATCTCCCGACCAAGCGCATTCGGGCACGGTTTGAAGTGGCGACTGTCGATTCATTCAAGGCATTGCTTACCGCGTACCAAATTAAGGTACGCCGGGGATCGTTGCTCGATGCGTCGTTGTGCCTTGCACCATCACGTTCCATCAGATGCTCCACTTTTCAGGCCACGGCGTCGGCACACACCACGAACTTTGCTTTGAAAATGGCCATGGCCTCACACACAAGATCTCTCGAAGCTCTCTCCGCGACCTCTTTGCAGGCTCGATCCCCAAGGCAAACGCGTCGTCGCTTCAAGTCGTGTTTGTAAGCTCGTGCCACAGCGAGCCCGTGGCCAAAGTATTCGAGCAAGTGGGGGTTCCGCACATCGTCGCGGTGCATTCGGACTCGCGCATCGTCGACGCCAGCGCCAAAGACTTTGCCAAGCATTTTTACCTGTCGCTCTTTGCTGGAAAAACCGTGTCGACTTCGTTTCAGAACGCCATCACAGCGATCCGACTCAGTCCGTCGACCAACTCGCACCGCGCGTGCTGCTGCAGGTACTGACGGCGTCCCTCCACTCTTGTCGCGATCCCGCGCCTTGGTGCCGTGGTAGCTCCATTGACCAAATACGTGCGTACTAGCCATCTGCATTTGAAAACGTGCAAGTGGTGGCTCTCGGGCGGCGTCCACGCGCGCCACTCGACCACAGACTGCTGCTGCAAACCGGGCGTCAAGCTCCCCCACGACGAAAGCAGCAAATTTCTTCTCATGGGCACCGCGTCGAGCCACGACGTCGTTGTGTTTCCGACCTTGACACGGGGAGCCCCCATCGACTTAACTCCCCCATGCCCCACGAACCTTCCCGTCATGACCAAACAAGTAAATGTTCCAACAGGGACCATTCCTGGCTGACGCGTTGAGGGTAGTTTGTTGGCCGCCAACTCGAAACATACAGGCTCGTTCGATCGCTCTGTTGTGGGCATGCGACGGTGCGTGTGGCGCAGCAAAGTGCCCTGGACGTCTCGTCCTTTGCGTAGGTGTGCACGGGAGCGCCAGGCATCGGCAAGAGTTCGCTGGCACTCGCTGCCGCCCATTACATTCTACAGCGCCGGGTGTGTCCCGACGGCGTGTACTATGTCGACTTGGAAGGGCTCGAGCTAAGCGCCGTGCGGTACGTTGCCCTGCGAACGAAAGGTTCTTGGATGTGTCGACAGAGATGCGATCGCATCGCAAAACACTGGCGCACGCGCGACGGCCGCCAGCGCTGACTCTGTGCGTAGGTACGCCATTGCGCGCAGCGTCGGGCTATCGACAGGCCATGCCGAGTCCAGCTCGGACGCTGAAGTGTTTGCCGAGCTCGGGTGCGTGCCCCTTTGTTGCATGACTGGGACGCTTGCCATACGTGCCTGCTGTCCTGGCCATGTCTCATTCCCCAGTTGGACAGGGCGAAGCGCTGCTTGCTCGTGTTGGATAAAGTCGAAGAGTTGCTCGACGTCGACGAAGACAAGGCGCAGGCGTGGCTCGGGCAATTGGTCGCGTGCGCCACCAACACGCGGTTTCTGTTTGCGTCGCGCCGCGCGCCAGTTATCCCGAACGTGACGTTGCAGCATTTTTCGATCAATGAACTGTCCGCGACGCTGTCCGAGAGCCTCCTCCGCATGTGCAACCCTCAGTGCACCGTCGACGAAGCCCGCAGTCTCGCCCAGATCTGCGGCTATTTGCCCCTGGCGCTGCGCGTGATCGGCCGAGCGCTGGCCAACACGCGGTCCAACTTCACTGCCCAAAACTTGATCGAGCGTCTTCAGGTGCGTGGCGTTTGCAACGACGGGTTGCTGACGGGGCGGACGTAGAGCGAGGAGGGACGTCTCGAGCGATTCGCGGGACTGCCCAATGCCGGGGAAAAAGAGTGTATCGATCGTTGCATTCGGTCGTCGTTCACACATTTGCCCCCGACGCTGCAGCTTGCTTTTATGGCCCTTGGGTTGTTTCGAGGTGGATTCGACAAGGCTGCGGCGACAGCAGTCCTCCAGAGCGTATCGACACTGCCTGGAAGCTCCATCGGGTCGAGCGGGCCCGGGTCGCTTGCCAAGTCGTTGTCTGAGCCATCGATTCGTTCGATGGGCACGTCGCGGACGTTGGCGAGCCACCGTCCGTCGCTCATGATGCGGTCGACTTCTGGCTTGAATGAACTCGACCACGGGCTTGTGTGGGAAAGTTGGAGCGACAAGCTCCAGCAACTCAATTCGCTCTTGGAAGAAACCAATGAAAAGGACGACGTGGTGTCGAGCGAAGCATATCTTCTCTTGACGCTCGAGTCGCGGGACGAGCGGGTCGCGACCGAGCTAGACGTGACGTCGGCGGACGAAGCGCTCGAGACACTCAACCACTGGTCCTTGCTCGAACGGGTGACGGTGCCAAGGAAGGTGGCGCACGCGCCATCTCCGAACGAACCGTCGTACGTGAATGTGACGCAGTATCGTTTGCACAGCATGATCCAGTTGTTTGCCGAAGACGAAGCGAGCCGACGCAGCTTGGAGAGTCCACAAAACCATGCGCTGTACCTGACCTGGCGTCGGCGCTTTGTCCGGCATTACTATTCGATCCTGACTCGGGCGTCATGCAACTTTAGGTGCGTTTGGCTTGGCGAGCAAGTGTCGGTAGTGCCGAGGACACCGTGCTTGGGCCGATTGCATTGATGGGTCATGTCTAGAACGGTGGGAAATTTGAACGTCTTTGATGAAAATCGATCCAACATTGAGTCGGCGCTTCGAATTGCCGAGCAACTGGCTCGGCACAGCGAGGACGTAGCGCGCGACACACGCGCGACGAAAGCCCGCATCGAGGCGGAGGACGAAGCATGCGATGCCGACAGCTCCGTCGGCGACGTCGACATCCCGATCGTTGATACCCTGCTCTATGCGTACGTCGCAAAGGCTGCATGAAATCCCGTGGCGTGTTCAGGCCGCGGACGTTTGGCTCACTGCCTCGCGGCGGCGTCAGCCTGTTTTCTTTGGTCCATCCCTGCGATCTCTTCGACGCGCACTGCTTGTGAGTTGGACTGGAATGAATTGTTTGTAGGTTGCTCATCGTCCGTGGTCGATTCATGGTTCGCGTGCGGCTGGATCCCCGCGAACGGATGGAGCTGTATGAAAAAGCCATCCAGCTCAGCCAGAACGCGCGCGTGTTGAATTGCTCGTGCGGCCACATCGAGAACGACTCGACCGTGCTCATGGTGACCGACGCCGATTACGACAAGGAGTCGCAAGTGCTGCTGCCGCACAGCTACGACACGCCGCACAAGGGCGACCCGCCGTGCACGTGTGCGGGCGTGATGGAGCTCTTGGCGCTCGAAGTGCTCATGATCATGGAAATGGGGTACCGATAAAATCCCACGATAGGTCTAACATGCCGTGACGACAGGTATGCGTACTATGACGTGATGGACTACGCCCGAGCCGAACACATGTACCGCGAATCCCTCCGGCTCCAGCGGGACGTGCTCGGGCGCCGCGCCCACTCGCATGTGGCCGAGGTCATCAATTATTTGGGAATCTGCTTGAGTACACGCAAAGGGTACAATGCAGTCAGCCAAACGCTGTTCCGGCAAGCGGAGGAGTGTCTGATTGAAGCCAAGACGATGCGGGAGCTTGTACGTGGTTGAAACAACGTGTCGGAATCATGATGGGCCGTGCGTGGTAGGTCCTGGGCAGGTCGCACGTCGACTACGCGACAAGCCTCAACAACTTGGGTAACTTTTACAAGTCGGCGCTGCAAATGACAAAGACGCATGGCGACGACAACCGAAGCCGCAAGTTTGGATGGGGCGGCGTCCTTCTCAAAACAGCGGACGAAGTGATGGATCTGTACAAGGAGTCGCTGGAGATTCGAAAAACGCTCAGCCCCGACGAGATGCACCCGCACGTGGCGCAAAGCCTCAACAACATGGCGCTGCTCAAATCCCATACGCTCGATCGACCGCCCCTCAAGTACGTCGTTCGTGTGCGTGTTGGAGGCGCGTGGGTTGCGCGGAGGCTCTCGTTTTTCGTGGTGCATGCACGTGTGTCGAGCAGCAGCCCACGAAGCATGTCGTGCTGTGTAGTCAATTGCCCAAAGAGCAGCTTGCTCTCGAGTACCAGCAGATTTACGAATGGTACAACGCGGCCCTGACCATTCGGCGGCTCAAACTCGGCAACAACAATCCGGACACGGCATCGACACTCAACAACCTGGGCAACCTCAAGTTTATTCAGGTAAGCATGGGTCGCCGGGCACGAGGATCGTGACGGCGAAAGTAGAAAGACTTTGTGTCGGCCGAGCACTACTGCCTCGAAGCGCTGAAGATTCGCCAGCAGTATTACCACCAAAGCAACGACCGAGTGGCGCAAACGCTGCTCAATCTCGGTCGAATTTACGTGGCGCAGGTAAACCCGCCATGTCGTGTGCGCACATCATGGGACGTGCCCGACTAGAGCAAGTACGCCGAGGCCGAAATCGCCTACACGAAAGCGCTAAAGATTCGTCAAGCCCTCCTGCCCGACTCCAAGGAGGTCGGGTTCTGTCTAGGTAGCATCTCAGCATGCTCGTGCATGCCTCACACGTCGCTGTCGGGCAGAGAAAGTTGGCCGGTGCAAAATTCGGTTGAACCAAAAGGACGAAGGGGAAAAGATGCTCCTGGAAGGCCAACTCATGCGTCGGCGAACGTCGCAGGCCGTGCGATCGACGCACTCGAACGCTGACACCACGACCACCTTTCGCGCAAACTTCAACGACTCGTTCTGCTCTATGGACACGGACTCGACGTATGGCGAATCGATCGCGTCGTCGACATCCGCGCCATCCGTGGAGAAATTGCCCCTGCTGGCCATCCTGTCGCCAGAAGTACGCTCGTTCCTGCCGTTGACACGAACGAACCAACTCATGTGACTGTAGGTCCTGGCACGAGCCGATGAGCTCAACATTGACGGACGTCTCATCGGGAAGGGCGGGTCGCGGATCAAGGAAGTCGAGCAAGAGAGCGGCGCGCGGGTGACGTACAATGGCACCAAGAGCTTCAAGGATGGCGCGCACTACAGCTTTCTCGGGACGGTCGATCAGACCGCAACAGCCAAACTCTTGTGCGAAAGTATGCTGAAGGCCCTGGCGCGGAACGCGATGAGCTCTAGCGGGCGACACAACCAAGACCGAGCGTCACCGTCGTCAGGGGCTCCGCGACCTCCGCGGCACGGGAGCCAGTCGAAAGGCGGAAACAGGCAGCACGGCGGAGGGAGTCGTCATGCCAATGGAAATGGGGCAGCTTCCGCCATCTCGTCGGGCGGCGCGGCATCGCGCCAACTGACCTTGTCCGACTATATCGCTCCATCCAGCAACAAAAAGAAAGCCAAGAGTGGCAAATAAACAGTCTACATGTCACTCGGTCTTTGCAATCGTTGCCCAAGCACGTGTGACGGTTGCGACCGTCGGCGCTGCTCCAGCGGGACTGCGCATAGAGCGCCAAACCTCGCCTGAATCGTCGCCGCCGTGGACTGCGCACATTTGGATGGGTCTTGGTCTGCCAGTTCAACGCGTTGAAAGGACCAGTGACTCGATCGCAGCCACACCACGCGATGCTGGCCAAGTGTTGACTGGCAAACCGACAATTTGTCATCTCCACCATCTGCTGCGTTGATTCGTCGACAGCAGGGCAACAGCACCACGACGTCCACGGTAGTGCCCGGGGATACCAACGCACGAGGTCGCTAGTGTGGCGCGGCCTCGCCACGTTGCATCCCTGCACCGTCGAGAGAGGGGACAGTGTCGTGACGAAGGCCTAGGGGAGTGGATCGTAGAGCATTCCATTATCCCCTTTGGGTCCATCGTTCTCAAGAGGGTGGCGGGCGACTCAGATGATTCTAGCTGCTTGTGGCGAGGAATCGTGAACTGCATGCATGCACGAGTGAGAAAAAGCAAGTTGCTCCTGTGTGCATGAGCGAGATGGAGTGAGGCGCTAGGACTGCAACGTGCCGTCGGGGGCGGCGCATCTTATTCATAAAGTGGAATGTATCCATGGATCGCCGAGATCTGTCGACGTGAATTAGTGTGATTATCTACCATCACCTTGAAGTTTGTATGTCGTTCGGTTTGCTGGATCATTTCGCAACTCGCCGGCTTCAACGCACGTCGACGATGCTTCGACAAGCCCGTCGCCTCCATGCGTCTGTGATACCCGCAACATCTGCGCTCAATGCGCAGCGCCTGTTCAGCAGCAAAGTGTACGCGAACGCGGATGATGCTGTCAAGGACATCAAGTCTGGATCCAAGCTGTACGGTTGCGACAATTGCGACGTGGGGTAGATCTCATGGGAATGCGTGTAGGATCGTGGGTGGATTTGGGCTGTGCGGTATTCCCGAAAGTTGTATCGATGCCTTGGTTCGCCTCGGGCCCAAGGACCTGACCTGCGTGTCCAACAATGCTGGCGTTGACGACTACGGCTTGGGCTTGTTGTTGCAGTCGCGTCAAGTATGTCTCCACCTCGTCAAGTCGCGGCGATCTCATGTCCTTCTTTTAGATCAAGCGCATGATTTCGTCGTATGTCGGGGAAAACGCCTTGTTTGAGAAATTGTACCTTTCGGGCGAACTCGAAGTCGAATTGACCCCCCAGGTACACACAAACGAAACATGGAAAGGTCGCACGAGAATTCTAATTGTCCATCCAGGGGACCCTGGCTGAACGCATTCGCGCTGGTGGCGCGGGTATTCCTGCGTTTTTCACCCCCACAGCTTACGGTACCATCATCCAAGTATGCGCTAGCACACGTGACGTGAATCGTCCATGCTCACTAGCGATATATCACAGGAAGGAGGGTTCGGTATCAAGCTCAAGAGCGACGGATCCGTGGACATTCCTAGCAAACCGCGCGAAGTTCGCCAATTCAACGGTCGCAATTATGTCATGGAAGAAGGCATCACGGGAGACTTTGCCTTGGTGAAGGCATGGAAGGGCGACAAAGACGGCAACTTGGTCTTCAAGGGCACCACGCGCAACTTCAACGTCGACGCGGCCAAAGCTGGTCGCACTACCATCGTCGAAGTCGAAGAATTGGTTGAAATTGGCGATATTCACCCTGGTACTTTGTCCGAGGCGGCGTCGCATCTACCATGACTGATGTTCCAACTCAGATGACATTCATGTTCCGGGGGTGTACGTGCAGCGCATCTTCAAAGCGACCCGCAACGAAAAGCGCATCGAGCGACTCACTGTCTCCGACAACACGGTGCTGTCACCTCGTCTTTCGTCACCGCGACTAACTCGTGGTCTCGAGCAGAAGAGCGCTAAAGTCACGCCGGACCGTGAGCGCATCATCAAGCGCGCCGCGAAAGAATTGCAAGACGGCATGTACGTGAACTTAGGCATTGGACTGCCGACGTTGGCACCCAACTACGTCCCGAAGAACGTCAAGGTGGTCCTGCAGAGTGAAAATGGCTTGCTGGGCATGGGACCGTACCCCAAGACGGGTGAAGAAGACGCCGATCTCATCAACGCGGGCAAGGAAACAGTCACGTACTTGCCTGGATCGTCGACGTTTTCGTCGTCGGAATCGTTTGGGATGATTCGCGGCGGCCACATCCATTTGACAATCTTGGGTGCCCTGCAAGTGGCGCAAAACGGCGATCTCGCCAACTGGATCATTCCTGGCAAGATGGTCAAGGGTATGGGCGGCGCGATGGACTTGGTCGGGTCCGGCAACCGCGTTGTTGTCACGATGGAGCACAACGCCAAGAACGGCAGCGCCAAGATCCTCAAGAGCTGCAAACTACCGCTCACGGGCAAACAAGTCGTGAACCGCATCATCACGGAGCTTGCTGTATTTGACGTGATCCAGGGCAAACTCGTGCTCATTGAACACGCCCCCGGTGTCACTGTCGACGAGATCAAGGCTCGCACGGAAGCCGACTTCACCGTGTCCCCCAGCCTGACCACGATGGAATAAGGGTCGAATAATATCACATAGGAGCATCCCATTTGCCACAGACACCGATGCATACTGATGCAGCCCATGAACGGAAGCAGGACGAAGATGGCAAGCTGCCGTGCATTCCATGCGTCCCGCCGACGCATGGCACCTGTGGCCGAGACACGTTGCACGGCTACAGCGATAGGAAGGGAGCTGTCGTGCGGCGAATTGTGGGGTACGATGCACGCCGAACGAATCGTGTTGCGATCAACATCACACTCGAGCATGTATATATATATTTGGATCGCCCGTGCTAGGCTGACTATTCATAGCTGGCTGCCATCGTTTTTGGCAACAGGACCACACGCTTTGCCGAAGAACGATGCCAACAGCTCCCACGGCGGCAGCGGGGACCGGTGCCAAGGAAGTGGACTACGTGTCCAAGCAAGCGAACTTGACTGCGCAGATCGAGAGTGAGCGCATGGCTGCCAAGCGATGGTGGCAAGACTACGGCCAATGCTATATCGACAACTCCAAGCCGGAAGACTTTACGTACGAGAACCGCATCAAGATGCTGCAGGAAAAACTCGCGAATGAAAAGCAAGCGATCTAACCTCGTCGAGCACCCCGAGTCACGTGTACATTGGTAGGCTGGAGAAGAATGTGCGCCTGCAAACCACCAATGGTTCGTACGGCATCGGCGCGCCCTTCAAGGAATGCACAACCAAGAAGTTCCCAACAATCAAGAAGTGACCCATCTGGATGTCATGTCGGCTCGGACCTCCATCTCGACATCCCAGGAGCATCGCCATGACGCCACCGACGCCAAGATGAAAAAAAAACTCAAGTTGTATTTTTATGTTGTGTTTGGAACGAGAAACTAACGTTTTAAATGCAAAGATCGAGATTAAAGCCCATTTAAAATATGCCGTGTGAATAGAAGACGCGTTTAAAACGCCGGCGCATCTCTTCCGCGATCAGAAAGGTTCCTTCAACGTCGAAGCCATCTCCATCTTGTTCGCAAAACTCTCGCCAATGGGTCAGACATGCTCATGCCTGGATCACAGGTTCTCTGGCAGCCGGCGCCACTCGGGTCAGCCAGACTACGTGAGTTCCCCTTCGGAACCTCCTCATGAATCGCGCGGACTCCTCAAGGACCACAGTGTCGTTGACGTGGAAGACACAGATGACGACGTCATTCCAATTTCGCGTCGGAGCCCAGGAGAAGACAGCGTCGTGAAGCGCCCAAGCCGAGTCGCCGAAACCGCTTCGTACTCATACACAGCAACGTCGTATTTTGAAGACGCTTCACCCCAGAGCAGCTACACAGCAAAGACACCGGCGGCACGATCATCGACGCCAGTAGTAATCACGTCCATCGACGCGTACATGCCCCTGGCCGCGCCGTCCGCGAACGTTGAAGTCGCAGACGGCGTGGAGTTGGAATGCGTCATGTGCCTCGATACGTTTGATGCAGGCAACCCACGCATCCGAACGCTGTGCAACTGCGGCATGAACCGGACCAACTTTCATCTGTCGTGTCTGCTGGAGTGGACCAACCGCGACTCGACCTGTCCCGTGTGCCGCGAAAATTTATTTTTCGAGGAAAATATTGGGCTGGAATAATTAAAATTAAATTATTTACGTATGCCATTCAACTTGATTGTAAGTGGTGTTGTCTGCGAAAGGACGGCAGAATCGCGGCGGCGACGGCGACGACACCGACCACGACTCCACAGACCAAGCCGTACTGCATGAGATCCAGTCTCCTGCAACGATCATGTAAGAATTTGCACCATGGACCCTCTGACAGACGCACCTCGCTCCATGGGTCGCGGCATCGTCGGCAACTCCAAGGCGCCTCTGGTGAGGGAGTGGATATGACATGTATGTGGACTGCCGCACAGCAGCGGTCGACGCGGCCGCGGTTTCTACAATGTCTCTTGGAGGAATATTGTGGAAGAGATCGTTTGCCGCTTCGAGAACGCCTTCCACATCGTCCATGATGCCGTGGCCAAGGGATTGCAGTGTCGAGTGCAGATCGGCAAAGTCCGGCTCCACCGCCAAAATCGTGGCTCGATTTTTCAGGAGCAGCTTCTCAAGGACGGACACCTCAGCGTAAAATCCATGAGACGATGGGTCCTACCGTTGCGGCCACATACAGCGGGAATATTGGGTGCGATGCCAACAAAACATCGTACAATCTCGCCACGTCATGGAGCGCGTCGACTTGGTGGGCAAACCAGGTGAGGATCCAAGGAAGGGCGAAGTACGCATGGTCCTGCACGAATGCACAAGGGTAAATGCATGCACCTCGCAGAAACGAGCACTTTACCACGGAACCTGCAATGTGCTTGGCCAAGCTCGGGTCTTGCGTGGCAATCAGCGGGTAGAGTAGCGAAAAGAGCGGCAACACAGTGTCCAGGTTGGTACGCATGGGCTCGACCATGTAGCTTGTGCTCATGCGAGTGAGAAGCGGAACAGCAAGTGGCATGCCCACTGTCAGGAGGAAGACGCTTGCAACGTCGTGGAACCCTTGGAAGTAGTGCGCGTCTTCCACCGAACGGCATGAGAATCATGGGAGTGCTTTGATGTACTACCTGGTGATATGCAGAGGGTGGCATGGAGAAGGGAGAAAAGAGCCTTGCGCTTACTGCCGCGCTTGAGACTTGCTACGTCTGTCCACCGAGACATTCCCATGGATCGGTTGACGTCCAGACGGACTTGGCTGTCGTCGCGGTGGGAGGTGGACGCAAACGGCGGTTGCTGCAACTTGATGCGATGCGCGGCGTAAAATGCAGCAATGTCTTCAGACGAGTAACCCAGCAAGACCGGCCACACACGTTTTCGCAAGTCCTATGGTTCCCTTCGCTGAGAGTCCTGCGCTCAACTGCAGCTATGTGAATTGCCGTACGTTTGAACGAAAACCGCCTGGGAGAAAAGCGAGACGTCGAAGGTCCAACAATGCATCCACACTAGTCGATCTATCGCCCGAGTTGGCGCTGAGCACAGCGTCTGCTCGCTGAACAGCTTCTAGGACTTGCCGTCGATGTGCGGCCGCTGCAGCAGGATGGCCTTCGTCTCCCATGGTTTTGACTGTAGGGATTTAAATGTTCCATTGGCTGATTTGTATGTATTATTAGCCAATCAAACGTTATTAAGATTGGGGCAAACTATGGGACAAATTGGGAGATTTGTCCCCATTGCAGCTGACCCCAAAATTAGTGTGCGTTCTCGGCAAGAATAGCACACTCCAGCATGGAGATCCGACGTCCGCAGGGGGAAGCGTCGGCGAAAGCCTCGCGATCCGAACCGCAGCAAAAGTACATTGAATCTCTGCGTACAACCGCGGAAACACTGAACATTGCAAGAGAGACGGCCGTTGCGCTTAGCCAACAGTCTGGTATGTGGTGCAGCATCACTAGTACATCGTCGTAATCGCCGCCACAACAGAGGCACTGGATCGCGCTGAGCGCAACTTGGACCTGACAGAAACTACCGTTAAACAGGCGAATCATGTCGTGAGGTATGTCGCCATGCATCTCATTCTAAGTCACGACAAACCCTCGTGAACTTAAGGTGAATCGACACTGAGATTAGGGGCATGACATGGTCTGGATGGTTATACAACAAATTCACCAAGGAGCCTTCTCTTAGTCGCCCGTTGCCGTCAACAGACATCTCGATGGGATTTATCTGCCCAGAATGCCGCGTGGCCCAGCGATCACAACATGGTTTGTTGGAGCATTATGCGTCGATGCATGGGGACGGGCCATCCTCTTCGCCGCAGGACTCCCAGCAACGGCAATCAATACGGGAGCTGTTTGCATCGAGTTCATCTCAGACACACGACAACAGCACCTCTCAACGATCTGGAAACGTGGACGACGAAGGATTGAATCCCGACCAACGGGCGTTCCTGGATGCCCTTGCTCCTCAGCTGCTCGAAGTACGTTTGCCTGGCCATGTTCCTTCGTATGCTATCTGGTATCATGCGAAAATGGCCAGATGAAGCACGCAAGTCGTGCGATCGGCAATGCCTTGGACCATCACAATGCCCAGCTCGACCGCATCGATGCGAAGTCAGAGAAAACGAAAGATGACTTGCGCCTTGTGACGGCGAAAGCAGTCAAGCTGACGAGCTCGTCCATGACAATCGACGCGCAGTTTCGGTGTGCCTTGCAAGAGCAGCAGAGTCGGCGGTTTCTGACCGTCGTCAACGGCGATCCGACCTTCAGGTACGCATTTTGTTCATGCTGTACGTGCTGCCGACTCGTAGCAATGGACGGGTTCCAGTGCCGCTTCTTCTCTGGTTTTCTTCGTGTTGTTTGTTGTTCAACCGGTGGCGTCGATGCACTGATGATATGGCGTATTGTCTAGCATGGACACGGCGTCCGAGAGTTGCATTTTTCGAGCGTTCACGCTGACGGGCAATGCGGAAGTGTGGGGCTTCCAGCACGAACAAAGCATGCGGTGGCTCGGGCTCAACATGTTTGGCAGCGTCAAGGTGATCTCCACTTTGATCGATCCGTGTCAATGTGCGTGGTAGGCACAAGGAGAAGCGCTTCGGTCGTACGAACAGTTTGCTCTCGACACCGGACGGGAGTGGACGACGCTGTACAGTTTTGCCAGTACGTTTGGCAACGGAGGGTGGCTGTGCGTGCGGCAGGATGGGTCGGTCCATTGCATCCGGCGGACAGCATCGAACAAAGACCAAGCGATGCGTGTGAAGATCGTGCGTATCGAGCCACCGGTGGCAGCAGAACGGTCGCGGTCGTAGGAGTCGCTTCGACCACGTTCATCGATGAAGACACACAGAAAAATATTAAATTACCAATATTATATGACAAATAAATATGTCTTTATCACGATTGGCGGACGAAAACAGCAGCGAATGGCACCTGCTGGGGGATTGTGCTGTGTGCGGGTGTTTGCATACAAACTTCAAATTCTTTTTCAAAGCAGACAGTGTGGAAGCTGCGAGGGCATGAAACACGATACATTCAATTCCTGGAAATTCTATGCCCTTAAAATACATTATCTAGTAAGGAATAGAATATGATCAATATAATACACCATGCGATCCTATAAATTGTGTCGTGATGGGTCCGGTCGTGATGCCATTGATTCCTTGTGAAACGCTCGAGTCGACATTGTTGCTTGGCGTCCTCAAATACGCGATCGACGAGACCAGCAGCCATGATCAAGCGCAGTTCCATTCTTGGCATGATCGCGGCGGCGGCGGCCGGTTTGATTCCGTTTAATGGCTGGTACCACTGCGAGATGAATTCGATCGACTACATGTACGTTCGTGCGTCAGCGTCGTCGAAAGCATCGCATCGCCATGTTCCGTTCATGAACGTCGAGCCGTCGCTCGTCCACAGCCGCACAGCCAGTCATAGCGGAATGCGCCAGTTGAACTCTTATACAAACTACGAATGCGGCGAGTTCCAAATGCCCATGTGCCACGAAGAAGTCTGCCACGACTCCCGCGGAAAAACGATCGATGTGTTCGTCAAACGAAAACTCGCCAACCCCGAACGAGTAGCCGAGATCGGCAAAGAAAAAGTGCTGTGGGTCATGCAGGGCGGTCCTGGAGACTCGTCTACGGCCATGGAGCAGCTCATGTCGTCGTTGTACTGGGAAATGAATGAGACCGTGTCCATCTACACGATGGACCATCGCGGGACAGGTCGCAGCAATCGTCTCGTTTGCAATGCCGTACGTGTCGTTCGCCGACCTTTTCGTGATAGATCGCCGCTCGCTACCCGTTCCTCGCGAACGTTGCTGTGCACCGCTCGTCGTCTCAGCCGCGATCTTCATGGTAGGCGGAAGCCATGACAAGTGGGAGTTCGGGGGGCCTTGGCATCACCGCCGAAGAATACCCCGCTTGCATTCAAGATCTGCTTTTTCAAATGGGTGAGTCCCTGGCAACGTACTTGAGCCGTGCTCAGAACGAATCGTAGACAACCATACCAATGCGTTCTCTGTGACGAGTGCCGCCTATGACCTGAAAAAAGTGATCGAAGACACCCAAGCGGGCAATGCCCAAGTGTTTGTGTACGCACTGAGCTACGGCACGTACCTGGTCGAGCGTCTGATGCAACTGGAGTCGCCGGCCATCGCCGGCTACGTCGTCGACAGCGTCGTGAGTCAGAGCGCGCCGGATTTCGCCCACATGGCGACCTTTTCCAACTGGGATAAGGATGTCGCAATTGTGGGCGACCGGTTCCTTGCGCTGTGCGGCACCGACGCATTCTGCAGCGCCAAATTCAACCATGCAAATGTGTCTCAAGTCACGTGGGGCTTGTATGCATCGCTCGACAACGCCGCGGCAGGTGGCCGAGGTACCAACACGTGTGCCGACATGGTCGACGACTTGGGCGTCGGCGCGCCGTCCGACTCGCTGCGGTCGCTCTTGGGTACATGGACTGATCGAGAACATCCGTGTGACCGATTTCGACGTAGGCACGATGCTGCAAAGCCCGACGTTTCGAGAGCTCATTCCGCCGCTCGTGTATCGTTTGGTGCGATGCCATGCCAAGGACGTCGAGGTTGTTCAAACATTTCTCGACAAGTACGTCCGTGAAGAAGGGTACGTCGGCATGGCTGAGCAACGCTACGTTCGTTGCTGACGATCGTGGGGCGACTTGTAGGCGCTGGAGTGTGCGAGGGCCGGGCGAAGACTCGACGCTGTACTATTCGGAGCTCCTGTACGGGCTCATCGTGTACTCGGAGATGTGGCAGCACCCCACGCCGTCGTACCAAGCGCTGTTCGATTCATTTCGCCAAGGCATCATGGGCGGAGACACGTATGCTCTCGTGCAAAGTTACTGCACGTTTACAGGTACGTGGTGGTCGGCCAGCATCGTCGCCAACGTGCCGCCCATGCCAAGAGTTGGGTTCTCACCTCGACCGTCGTAGGCTCGGTCGATGCTGCGTGTGCCGAATTCAACTTGCCGCCCAGTGCGCCATTTCGATATGAGCCGTACGTTTTGTTGACCTCGACGACTTGCACGACTTGGAGCCCGACCACCACCGACTTGCGTAGAGATATCTTTTGGAACGTGACCGCCACCGTCCCAGCACATGCCTCGGCACTGCTCATGGCCGGCGGCCTCGACCCTCAAACAGAAATTCGATACGCCCGAGCTCAGTACGCAGACATGAAGGGCCATCGGCGCTTGATTGAGTTTCCCCAAGCTGCCCACTGCACGACGTTTTCCACCCATCGCACCACGGTATCTCCTTCCCGCTTGTCCATGGCAAGGAGGCGAAGCTGAAATGGATCGTTGTCTCCAGGGCGGCAACACGTGCGGCGTTAAAGTCCTGGCGTCGTACGTCCTTTCTAGTGGAGTGCTCGATGCTGTCGACACGTCCTGCCTCGACGAGATCATTCCCGTTCGATTTGACAGCGTTGGTGGGAATGGGTACGCGGCCGCGTACTTTGGCACGGCCGACGCGTTCGACGGTGAAACGTCGCACTACACGTACGTCCAGCAAGCTGCGAAGAAAGGGCTCCATGGAACAATCCCCCAAAGCACGGAATGGGTCGTTGCTGTCGGGTTCTTGTCCGCAGCAGTCGTGATGGCAGTTGCCGTCGCCGTGCGATCGTCGGTCCACCTCCGTCGGCTACGAATCAAGTGCGAAGCCGAGACCAGGTCAACCGATCCCGCCGTTTTCATGCCCGGCATCGCGCACGACTTGACCGACGACGAAGATCGCACGCCTGGGACTCCTCCGGACCCCGTCGTCGTGTAATTGAACGTGGAGACGTCATGTCATGAGCGTCGACTGCGCCGAGTTGATAAAACCAGCGGGGTTTCGAGGTTCATGTGGACTGTTGTGATTGGCCGAAATTATACTTGCCACAGTTTGATTGGTTGCGAGCATGACGTCATGTTTACATAAAGATGGGGAGGTTTCAGAATGGGCGCTTGCCGCCGTTGGGTCGGCGACGGCGAGGTCGCGGCGCGCCAAGAGCATTGCGGTGATAAGTAGTATATTTATGCTATCGAGGAGTAGACCGCATCTCTCTTGGCGGTCTCGGACGTGTTCACCTGGCCGACGTTGTAGCGCTCGATGGTAAGATTCAGAATCTCCAACCCGTTGGCGGCAGCACTGTCTTGTGCGGCTGCTGCGTCATCTTTGATGAGCATGCTGTGTGGGCTCGGTTGAATGTGCGGGTGATGGAACACGCCATGGTCCGCAGGGTGCAACATGTGCGACTGCGCTTCCTTGTCGTTGGCCAACTGTCGGTTGTGTCGACAGCAGTACCCGCCGTTGCGTGCATGCGTCTGGCACCCGTCCATCTTGCATTTGCGTCCTCCGCCGTGGCGAACACACTTGTGCCGTGCATGCGCCATCTTGGTACATCCTTCTTCCGTGCACTTCTTCTTGATGCTACCCGTGCCATGCTTGGAGCAAAAGTTGCCGAGGCGGGCGTTGCCAGAGCACCCCTCTTGCTTGCATTGCTTCTTACCGCCGTGTCGCACACACAAGTTGCGGGCATACACTTGATTCTGGCAGTCCGCGATGAGGCATCGGGCTCGATTGCGGTGAAACACGCATTTCCATGACCCTGGCTGGACTTCTTTGTGGCAATCGTTGAAGAAACACGTGCGGGAGGGCGGGAATCGGTGGTGCGGTTCCGCGGCAGACGAATGGTGAAGTGACACGGCGGTGGCGGCCGCGAGGGCGGCGGCGTGTTGGTCGCTGCTGCAGATGTACGCGAGGTCCATCGAACGTGGTTGGCCAAGGTGTTGTCAGATTGTATTGTGGCCGCGGATGGAATGTGGTCGTAACAATCGAGTACAGACGACATGGATTTAATTTAATTTTCTCATTTTAATGCATCAAATCGAACTCAATAGATTCCTCCTATACATTTAAATGCTGCCATGGATCGTGTCCGTCCATTTTATTCCTTGGGACCAACCCCCTAACGTTTTTTGAAAAACGCACTTGTGCGAACGTCGGCGAAGGCTCAGAACATGGGCCGTTCGTTGGACAATGCTAGACGTGGCGTCGTGCTACCCCCCGAACATGTTCGCAATGACTTCGTCGCACCCCGCGACGTTACTCTACACGTTGCCCGCTCGCCATGCGCGGCAGCGCTCGATGATTCGAATGCGACACGCCATGGGGACAGTACATTGCCTCCCATGGCGACAATGGTTACGCTGTCCTCAAGGGAAAAACGCATTGCGTTAAATGCTTTCGCTACAAAGATCTTTGAACGGTGGATGAGTCGACGACGAATGCTGCTGGCACGGCGGACGACCATGGCACGAGGCCGGCAGACGCACGTCGCCTCCATCTCTTGGGCTATCGCCCGTGTCGCAGCGTAGCGCATGCAAACGGAATCGCCGTCAATGTCGCATTGTCCACCCGATTCTGTTCGGCGCGTTACACAAGTGAAACAGCACAGCAAGATCCCAGCTTCTACTTGACTGTGAATGGTGGCGCGGCGAGTGTGGGGGGTGAGTGACAACACTGCCGTCACAGATGACACCTCCGCTGGGGCGTGCGATGGTCAAGTTCAGCGCTTGCTGGGTCGATCTGGTTGGCCTCGATCGTCTCGCTGGCCTCTGTTGACGCGTGTAATGGGTGAGATTCTTTCCACCAATCAAATCGCGCGACATCGTAGATCTCGAGTCGGATTGGATGAAATCATTGTGTCGGGTTGTGTTGGCCCAGCGCATCAACCGTCGTCACATGCTGTCGAACCCGATCTGCCCAAACTGGCGAGTGCCATCCCCCATGGCTGCCGATGGAGCCTAGACCTAGTGGTCGCGAGTGTGCTGCGCGATGGGCTTCTAGCGCCAGGATGGAAGTGATTTGATGTTTACGTAGCAACGGCCAGGCCTGTCTTGACAAGACATCGTTTGCGATGTTTGTACCATCGTGCTGCGACATCAAGAGAGCCCCGCATGTCGTGGCTCACTCGATGGGCCAACGCATGCTGCAATGCAGTTGAATGAGAATCTCCACGGAGCTTTCGTGCCGCACGTGCTGCTTTTCCATGGCCCCAACAGTACAAGTTGCCACTGCCATGCTCTCGAGTTCGGTGACGTACTCTTTATCAGGTCTGTCTGTCGTAAAAAAACATCGTCGAATTACTACGTCGCGCCTTGTGGATCGAGCTGCGGGCCCGGCATGAATCGCAGCAAGATGGGCGTGTTGGCACTCATCGACGTGGCGAGAATTTCCTGAACTTTGTCGCCATCGCGCCGCCCGATTCTATCCAAGTTTTGTCACAACCTATACGTTTGGATTTCAAGTCGTTGGGGAAGCGTACGAGATGGCCCAGATCGACACATCCGTGTCTTCGGAGGCCAGGACAACGGGGGCATCGTCTGTGCTGACAACAATCATCCCGTGTGCCCCCAACTGCTGCACGACCCTACTCGTGTGCAACGTCACAGCATCTCACGCGCATCAAGTCCGTCGTTACTTGGCTTTCGCACCAAATGAGCACGCCCCGCGTCGGATGACCACCACTGATCCTTTGCCCCGCACGGTGATATCATCGCGATGGCACGCGGTTTGAATTGGGGTGGAGTACACGACTTGAAATGGTTGCGATTCGCGCACGGGCGTTCCAAACAAAGCGGGAATATACTCGATCAAAGTCGTGGTTGAGGCGTTCTGGCTCACGTGCCAAAGCATCAACGAGGCCATCTGCGGCGCCGAAGAGTCTTCAAGGTCGACGTTGGAATGGTCGAGTCGTGGGGTAGGCAACGGCGGGGCCAGCTTTGATGCAGGCATCCGTTCCCAGGTCGCGGCTACAACTGGAGCGTCAAGGAACGAACTACGCCCATTGCTTGACCGTACATGCCCGTTCGAATTCGAGCACAGCCAAGAGCATGTCGCCTTCGTCCCTCGGCATCCTGCGCCTCTCGTAATCAGCACGCATGAAGAATCGCTCAGACGTTCGTTCGTACATGGCAACCGGGAGCGGCAGCACGTCGACACGTGGCATGTTTCGTGGAAATGTTCCTGGGCGCCTCACGTTGTCAGTGTCGAGAGGGCGACGTGTGCGAGGACGCACCTGGCCCTGCCACATTATTCGCCAACACAACCCCATCCCCCTTCGCGTGCAGGACGTGGTGGGCTTTGTCTGTGAAGGAACAGCCTCCTCGAATGGCCACCACAATGACGACATCGCCTAAGGCCGCTGGGGGCAAACGCAGCTTGAAGCAACTGGACACGGGCGACGCTGCCACCAGCGTAACGTTGGTCGATGCCATGGACGTGCTCCATTCCGCCACGTCGAGCGGCACGACCCAGTCCTTGAGTACGGGTGGGGCTTGCACGACGAGCCGAGTGATTTGGGGCTCGTCGGCGGTGATACCAGCGTCGTCGCGAGAGTTCGCCGAGCCGCGCGCAGTGCGAAATACCAATCTCTTTGGAAACGCCGCCTGGGTGTACCACACGACGACTTGATGCGGGCCCATCAGCGACACGTTCTTGTCGTTGATTCCAACGAGCTGGTCTCGAACGGCCACCGTCGGGAACCGGCAATGCGACTCCACCGCCTTGACCACGGTTGTCGTGGCGATTTGGCGGTCCCACACAATGCCAATGGGCCCAGGCGCCGCGACTTGAATTTCATACTGCACGATTTCGCCAGCTTGGCGCTTCGATCGGACAGTGGACAGCGGGACAAGTTGCCACGCTTCGCGCCGCGCTTCCTCGACCGGGTCCTGCACCGCCGCAGCGCCCGACGCGTCCCCTTCCGCAAGATGGTGTGCATTCGACAGTGACGTGGATGGAGGCAACGACTCAGTTGTTACTTCATCGACGTCGACTGGAGGCGCATACAGCAGCAGCGTGCGCGGCGGCGACGTCGCTTTGTAGTGTGCCAAGGCGTCCCGCGGTCCAAGAGCAGTCACGTTGTCTTCGTTGACGAAAAGCAATTGATCGCCTTTCTCCATGACGTTGAGGCGATGGGCAACGGATCCCGGTTCAAGTCCGTGAACGACCGTGCGAAAGTCGGCTGCGTTCAGGTCCCAGTAGATCCCCACGGGGCTTTGCACGTCCGGCAGCGTTACTTCGTACCAGAACGCGACGCCTATTGTACGAGCGATGAGCCGGTTCGGAAAAGACCAAGACGACCTTGGCGCCGGAGACCAGGGACATCTGCGTGCGCCGCGAGGGGAAAATCATGATGCCGCGCTGCTGTGGGCAGAGGGGCCGGGGTTTCAGTCTTGTTGTCGGAGGCTGCAGGCGGAAGAGCCACTGCCGTGGCTGGTTCTACGCCAAACCGGAGGGTCTTGGGCCACGACGACGAGATGTAGACCGGAACGACTCCAGTGGGACCTAACCCACTCGGTTCAACACTGCCTTTGGCGGAAATTGCAAACCTAACGCCCTCACGTTCACCCCGTTGATGGCGATGAGATGATCGCGCGGCTCGAGGCAGTCGAGGGCGGCGGCGGGCGAGTGCGGTTCGACGGAATCGATGACAGTGCGATCGCCTACGTCGGCGTTCCAGTTGATTCCCAGCCGCGTTTTGGTTGGAAACACAACATCAAACTCAAACGCGGCCCCGAGCTTGCGCTGGTCTGCGACCGATAGCACTTGGACGGGTAACTCTGGTGCGGTCTCCATGACGTGTGCCGATGGAAGACTGTCGACGGCGACGTGCGGGTTGTCTTCTATCCGAACTGGAGTGATAATCGCTGAAGCAGGTTCCGTTGGAGCTGAGCGACTCCCGCTCCCGTCACGGACGGGCTCGTCACCATCGTCGTGCGCGATGGCCGCATCCGTCAAAGCTGCATGATCGCTCGAAGGAGATGCGCTCGATGCGGCCGGCACGTTGATTTCGACGCGAGTCGAATGGTTCACCAGTGCGGCGCCGTCGGTCGGTTGCATGTGGTGCCGTGAGCTACCGATCGCATCCGCCACGTCGTTTCCTTGGCCGTCAGCGCGCAATGAGTCGTCATCATCGTCTTGTGCAATGTTTACAACGAGCGGAAGTTGGTACACGTCAGATTTGGGTCGGTGGGTGGGCTTGGATGAGGTAGTCTCCACCGATGTGCTGCCGTTGGCAGCGACGGTGCCGTGGAACCTAGTCGCAGCCTCGGGCACACCTGCAGGCGCTGCGAAAGACGCCTCGTCGCGAATTAGTACTTGCGGGTGGCTGGGGTTCGCCGCTGCCAATTGTTTCAGCGCTGCCACTCGCGATGGCTCGAAGGGCTCAAATACTATTGTGGTCGCATTCAGGACCTCAACCAGGACAAATCCACTCAATTGATTTCCCTGTCCTGCGTTGTCGACCAACGGCAACAGCGCACGTGTGCCTGGCTCGCCATCCAGCAACGCATCTAGTTGTTGCAGAGCAATGGGAGTCTTGTCGGCAGCAACGAGCCGATCGGTCACGGCAATGCCGAGTGACTCTGCTGGAGGTAATACAGGGTCGAGGGAGGCGACGCGAAGATGGACAGCTTCAGCGCTTTGAACATAAACGGCTTCCACGCGGCACCGCATCCTGACGAGATCCTCGAACGGCACGCGAAACCGAAGCGCGTCGTCCGGATCATCTGCTGCGACGTTGGCATACGGTGTGTCGGCGTGTTTCGTGTGTACAGCGGTACTGCGTCGACTTTGGGTCGGCTCAAACGTGATGGAGGACGGGTGGGCGATCGTCAGCCGCACAAACCCACTCAGCACACGAACTTCGTCGTCGTCGGCGTCGCGAAAGAGAGGGACGATGTGAGATGTCCCTGCCCCAGATTCAGCAATTTCTTCGAACGATTTGATAGAAACGAGGCGAGCGTCCACGGCAACAAGGCGATCGGATGGGGCGGCAACGAGTTGGAATGCCTTCGCGTGTGTCGAGTCAAGTCTTGAGGTAGACGTCGATGACGCGTTGCACACTTGGCTGCCGACGTCGAACACGTCGTGTACACGCAGCTGCACGGACTCATTGACCAGAACGGCGGTCATGGCGTATTTCTCAAGAGTAAACGGGACCTCAAAGTACAGATTGGACGCTGTTTGCGCCAAGAGACACACCGCTCCCAGGATGCGGCGACCGCGCATATCGCGATCGAAGCTGTTCGAGATACGTTTTAAATGTTGATAAGAGCACCAATCAAATCCTAATTTTACGATAGGATCATTTCATTGGCTAAAATGAAACTCCAACAACGAATCCAATTATTCTGAACAAAATTCACACTTTGAATTCGCCAAAATTGTACTGAAGTATATGCCATGGAAATCTCGAAACGGCGCAATTGTCGACGAAAGATGTTGCTGGCGGTGGGCCGACTGGTGATGATGGTGGTCGGCCTCGGCGGCTCTGTGTCTGCAGCGGAAGTTGGCGCAGCAGCCAAGGTTCCTGTCTACCCGTACCTCGTCGAGTGTTTTTGTAACACGACCGTGACGTCCCAAGTCACAGTGATCACAACCGACGCGTCTCAGAACACCCAAGCCGCGACAGTCGACATCCCGTCCTGCATCGACGATGTTTTCGCTACAACCGGGATTCGCTGGTACCTCAACGGTCCATTCGATCCAGCCATCACGTACTGGCCAACGTCGACTCCCGTCAACTACGACGGCGACCGCAGTGCCATCCGACTCATTCGGCTCGGGTATCGGTGCCAGAAGACGGCGCTAGGGGACTCGTCCTTGCTGTGACAAGACTCCCGCGTGATGCCATCTTCGTTATATATATATCTGTCTAGTTAGCGTCGCTGGTGCTGCTTCTTGTACTTGATAAAGCGCAAGAGGTTGAGTCGTGTCTCCTTCGCGTGCGCAATCAACTCGCGGTCGAGGGATTTGGCCTCGCTCTTGATCTGCGCATCACACAAATTGTTTCATCAGCATCGATCGGGGCAGCGTGGAATGTTGGTACCTTGGACTTCATGCCGGCGCTGACGTGCTCCAGTGCCGTCAAGAAATTGACCTCGTGGAAGACTGCGTCGTACTGTTCGTCCGAGTATATGTCAAAGAGCGCATTGAGAACTTCGCAGACGACGGCGAGGTCGGTGTCACGCAGCACAGTGCTGAGGCATGTTGCAAGCACCTGGGTGGACGGTTCAGATTTAAGTGCTGCAAGAACGACTGAAAAAGGAGACCTTGTTCTCTGGCAGAGAGTGCGGCTTCTTTCCGAGCGTGCCGATGAGGCGCACCGCGCACGACCGCGCTTCCACGGACGGGGATGCTTGCGCACTCGCCAGGACGGCGCCCAAATGCTCGGGCGCCACTTCAAGCGGAATGTTATCGTCGACCGACCGCAGAACCAACGCACTCAACGCAGCCATCCTGTTTTTCCACCGTCATCACGTAAACTCTCAAAGACGATGGCGTACACTGCCGCATCGACGTCGCCCGTGCTGGCCTGGTCCGGCTGGAACATTGCCTTCGACTCTTCGTGCTTGACCTGGACGTCTGCGTACAGCGCCAGGACCACTCGAAAAACTTGGTTCAAGTCGCACCCTCGAGTCAAATCTACAAAGTTCAAAATCATTCGTAGCCGTCCATGTGCGACACCTCGTCGTACCAGCGACAGACAAGTGCGCAGTCAAGTTGGTCAGGCAGTTGAGCGCGCGCTCTCGGATCGCGGCAAAGTCGTCAACTGCATCAACCAGCCACAAGTCAGGCCACAGTAACTACCATCACGTCCTACCGACTGGGGCCGCCAAGTGCGCAGGCACCGTCACGACACTCTGCACGATGCTGTACACCTACAGCGTTGTCATGCGTTTGCCACGGCATGGAGGAGCGAGTACATGGGGCAAGATATTCTGGGCACCAAACACTTGAGCGGGAACGGATACGGGGCGGCATACTTCAGTGGTGCCTTGCGCTTGTGCAGCCTACATGACAAAGAGATGACTGGATGAGCCATCACAAATCCGCGCACCGCTTCCATGCCGTCTTCGTCGTCGCTAGCCCATTCGTCCACGTCGCCCGAATCCACGTTGGCCAGCATGTTGCTGAGCAACTCGAGGCCCAGCGTCAAGATATGGACGTTATCGCGCCACGATCGAACAACAGCGACCGCTTTCTTGACCTTGTCGACGTGCTCTTTCTCGTCCACGTCGTCGTCAGCATACTACACCCTTGTGAGAAGGTCAAGGCTCACAATGCACACAAACACACCACTTCAACCGTGCCATAGTCTTCCTGGGACAGAGCCCACTGCTCGGACGCGGCTTGGGCTTGCCCGACGACTCCGATCGGGTCGTACGCCACAGCGCTCTGCAAAACCGGCAACAGCATCTCGACGCTCTGCGCGTTGTCGAGCACGTTTGGCAGGTTGATTGCGACGCCAATTGCTGTCAAGCGGAGCTTGGTCGAGTGCTCAGGCGCTTGGAGGATTTGCAGCAACGTGAGCGGCAACTCCGCCGGCAACGATTGAATCAAGTCCGGATTATTGTCGCTCAGTACGAGCAAAAGCTTCATCGTTTCGAGGTGCAGAAGGGGTTGCTTGGGCAAGTGTAGCGAACGAAGCATCGCAGGCAGCAACACGTGGCGCTGGTGCGTCACTTGGATGAGGGCCAACGAGCAACTCTCGCACAAGTTGGTGAGCAATGCAAACACTTGCTCGAGGATCGGGACTGCGTGCGGCGTCGCTTTCACGTCGAGGTTTTCCGTGGCGTATTCGATAACTAGTTTGATGCACGGCGTCATGATGTCTTCGTTCGTCATCGATTCAGACACGTCGAGTCCACCGAACGCACTGATGTTGCTAGTGAAACACAAAAACGACTGTCAGATTCGTCCGCAAGTTGCGCTATGCCGTACCGAAGAGCGCCCACTGCATGCAGGCGTACGAGGGTGGACGGGTCCACGGCTCGCGGCAGCAGCTTCTTCAATAGTCCAGCATGGAGCAGCTTTTGCAACATTTTCAGCTTGTCGGGGGTTCCGTCTCCTGCAAAGAACGACGCCAACGCAACACACGTGGCTTCACGGACAGATCCTTGCAGGTTGGTCAACTGCGTCGGAGATTCAGACATGAGAAAACATGGCGCACCGACAAGCACGACCTACCCCAGAGAGGAAGTCCGGGACTTGTTTCTTGCCATGGACAGCAGCGTCGATCGCGGTGGACCCATCGTTGGCGTCAACTTCATCGTCCAAGCCTTCCATGGCATCGTCAATCTCCGCTTGGGAAGGGCCGCCCGTGGGAGGCGCGATGTTCTTGTGGCTGATGTTGCGGCGCTTCTTCACCTTGCCCATGATCGTGCCGCTCCAACTTTGGCGAGATGCGTGATCGCTGCTGGCCAATCCGGCCCAACCATCAAACATCCACCAATCAGAATGATGGATTCAAATCTAGGGATCGCTGATTGGCTACTCATTCTACCCGTGACCTTTGGCGAAAGAGCTGTGGGAACGAGCCCAAGGGCACGACGCCCTCGACCAGGTGCTTCAAGCGCAAGGAACGCACTGCGCGATCCATTCGTCGTGCGATGGGGTCGGCTGGGTGCGATGTGACGGCGCCGATCTGCACGTAGAGCACGCCACCTACCTCTACAGCGAGACCACATGACGCGCACGACGAAATTCATCGATTCAGTCGTCCCTCGCACCCATGTCCACCCTACATTCTTCTCGTGCAAACCCACCACCGTGAAACGACCGCCGCGTTCGCCGTCGCATGCATGCGATGATCGCAGTAGGGCGAAGGTCACGTGAAAAACTATCTTCGACCTGTCCAACGGAACACTCGGCGGAGTGGAACTTCTTCTCAGCCTGTGGCCCGCCTCCACGATGGCGTCGTTTTTACCGCCGATTCGTCCGGCCTGCCTGCATGGAGTCGACCGTCGCATCCTGCTGCCAAGCCGACGGATTGCATTGTCGCAGTTTCACCCGGTGTCACGCCTGAATGTTCGCGAATTTCTATGTCCAAAATGACCAAAACTTTCCCAAATTCGTCCCCATATTAATTCTTTTTTGGTAAACGTGGACTTTGCGCCAAAACTTTCACCAGCATGTCGGGGGTGCACGACGACGCATGTCTCACCTCATGTACACAACATACAAATTCCAAGCTTAATTGTCACGACGACAATGACTTGTCGATGGACGGAGATTATCCCCCATCCTGCGTCCCTCCCCTCGCCGTTTGGACATCTTCCGCGGACACCTGTTCGCGATACGATTCTTGCCACGCCGCGGGCGACGGACCGCTTCCTCGTCACTTGAGTATCGGCCCATGACGAGCAATGCCATGTACATGGGAGCGCAGCTCCAGCAGTGTTTGAGCTCGATCCTCGTGGACCCACCGTACTACGCGTGCGTGCTGCAGTCAGGGCTGTTTGCCCCGACGACGTGCGCACTCGAGTGTCCTGACGTGACGTCGCCGACACCTGCGTGCTGCACCTCTCTCAACACACTCTTGAACTGCAAAGCGAATGCGGCCAATTTGGAATGCAAGCAACGAATCGACGAAGCTCTCTCGACCGCGCTGTCGTGCAATGCCCCGGCGCTGTCGACGCCGTCCATTGCGCTCATTGCCGTGGGGAGTGTGGGGGTGGTTGCTGCTCTCGCCATGTGGATCCTTTTGTGCGTTGGAAAACGAAATGCTGCCGTCCACAGCGGCGTGTATACCCAATGGACCCGCGTGCTTCGCATGACGCGGCAACTGCGCGTCCTCATCTGGAAAAATTTTTTGCTCGTCAAGACCAAGCCATTTCGACTCTTGTTTGAACTGCTCTTGCCACTTGTGCTCGCAAGCCCACTCGTAGTGCTTGCCAATCTCGACGACATCTCCCAGGTACGACGGAACCGGAACAACCTTCCCCCGACGACGGCTCTCCCTGGCGGCTTGTCGATTTTGCGACCGTCGACCACCTTGTTGGCTTCGTGCAGTGCCAACCTCCAGTTCGTGTTCATGGACGGGGAGCCGTCATCGACGCAGACGACGTTCTACGCGAGCGGGCAGCCCGTGTTTGGGATGTTTTTCTTCCTGAGTTTTCTTCGATTTGTGCCGTCGGTGACATCTCGCATGGTGATTGAAAAGGAGACTCGCATCGCGGAAGGCATGCGCATGATGGGGATGAAGGAAGGTCCGCTGCTCCTGTCGTGGTTTGCTACAGGCATTCTGCAATACTCTGTCGTGGCAGTTGCGATCGCGGTCGAGCTCCACGTCGGCAACGTGTTTGCAATGGCGTCAATCTCGTCGCTGATTCTGTTCTTCTGGAGCTTCATTCTGGCCATGTTGAGCTTCAGCAACCTCGTCGCGGTATTCTTCAACAAGTCCAAGACCGCCGCGATTGCATCCGTGCTCGTGTGGGTCCTGGCCTACTTGCCGTTTTACGCGGTGCACGACAAACCCATCGGACACAAGTATGCGGCGGCGTTGTCGGCGCCGACGGCGTTTGCTATCGGTACGTCGTTTGGTAGATGTTGTGGTGGTTGTGGCCAACGCACAATGGGGTATTGTGTGTCTAGGCGTCAACTACCTCGTCGAAGATGCCATAAGAGGGACGGGCGCGTTTTACGCCATAGCCAAGAAGAGCCTCGGCCCGTTGACCACGGCGACGGCGGGTGACATGACGTGGTTTCTTTTTGCAGATGCGCTGCTCATGCTTGCTCTCGGCTGGTATTTCCAGCAGATTGTGCCACACGAGTTTGGCGTACAAAAGCCATGGTACTTTATTTTTCAGCCAACGTACTGGAGCGGCAAGCCAGACATCGGTCGAGCGTTGCCTTTGGCCGATGTGTCGATGTTGGAGTCGTCGACGTCGGAGTTCACCAAGCATACGACGCCGATGCGTCAACTTCCGCCGCGACGGGACAGCCAAGACCTAGACGACCACCAGCCACGCGTCGAGCCACCGACGCAAGCGCTGTCCGCTAAAGAACGCAGCGGCGACTGCATTCAAATATGCGGGTTGCGGAAGACGTTTGCGACAGAAGATGGCGTGGCCAAAGTCGCGGTGCATTCGCTCAACTTGACCATGTACGCCGGTCAAATCACGGCACTCTTGGGCCACAACGGCGCTGGGAAGACGACAACAATTTCAATGCTCACAGGGTTGTACCCGCCCTCGCGCGGCGACGCAACTGTCTTTGGCAAGTCCATCCGCACTGACATGGACGAGCTGCGGGGGTACATGGGAGTGTGCCCCCAACACGACGTCCTCTACGATGACCTGACAGTCCACCAGCACCTTGAGCTGTACGCGACGCTCAAAAATGTGCCCGCCGACGACGTGTTCAGCCAAGTCAACTTGTTCATCCAAGAAGTCGGGCTCACGGAGAAGCGCCACGTGATGGCCAAGAAGCTGTCGGGCGGACAGAAGCGCAAGCTGTGCGTGGCGATTGCGCTGATCGGCCACAGCCGCGTAGTGTTTCTAGACGAGCCCACGTCCGGGATGGATCCGTACTCGCGACGGTATGTCGCAAAAGTGTGGTTGGCATACGCTTTTCGTTCCAAAATGAATGGCTCTCAGCGATCCAACGGCTTTGATCGACACTTGACGGCAACTTGGCTAGGTTTACGTGGAATGTGCTGCAGCAAAACCGCGCGGACCGTGTGATGGTCCTGACGACGCACTTCATGGACGAAGCGGATTTGCTCGGCGATCGCATTGCCATCATGGCGGAAGGTCGCCTCGTTTGTGCTGGCACGTCGCTCTTTCTCAAGAATTTGTACGGGGCGGGCTACAACTTGACGTTGGTCAAGGGCGATTTGTGTGACACGACTGACGTTTTGCAGTTTGTTCGGCAATTCGTGCCGGACGCGGCGGTTTTGAGCACGGTCGGGTCGGAGCTCGTGGTGCAGCTGCCATCGTTGTCGAGTGGAGCGTTCCCGGCTCTACTTGACGGCCTGGACCGCAGCTTGACTGCGCTTCGCGTCCTGGAGTACGGCATCTCGGTGACAACGCTAGAGGAAGTATTTCTGCGCATTGCCCACCTCGCCGACAACCCCCCCAAGAATCAACTATGCCGACGCGTGTCCGAGATGGAGCTCAACGAGTGGCGTGAATGCCGCATGGGTGGCAAGTCTTCCAACAGCGTGCCTATGGATCGCAACCCCGTGCCTGTCGACGAGCCGAGGACGCCACGAGTTCGCCAGTACACACCGTTCGGTGTTCAATTCGTCGCGCTGCTTCAAAAGCGGTACGTTAAGCGGACTTGATGTGCAAGTTGCTGTGCCAGCGCTCTATACGTTGGTTGGGCATGGCCGACTTCGACGACGATATTTGGTTTACAACCTGACGCTTGATGCCGTGGCTAGATTTCGATGCTCGAAGCGAGACAAGAAAGGCTGGGTGTTTACGATGGCGATTCCAATCGCATTTCTCGTTGTGCTGGCGTTCCTGCCGGCCATCAACGTGGCGTCGTACCTTCCACAGTACAAGAAAGGTTCGATGACGGACCACGCGAATTTTCAGTCGTGCCGAGAGATTGTCGCCCACACAACCGGCGACTTGCTCGACTGCATTTACGGCCGCACGCCCTCTTCGCGACAGTCGTGTGTGACGTTGAGGGCGCCGTGCCAGGGCGGGTATGCCGTGCGATGTCCCGAGGACGGCAAGACCTTGAGTTCCTGCTCGGCTGCCCGCGTCAGCTTCAACACCACGAACGCATCGTTTCCGTACTGCAGTTCGCTGCCAGGCTATGTCGGAAACAAGGCGGTGTGCATTTACGACTGGTTCAGCCACTGCTCGGTGACGGGGGCGTGCAACGCGACCGAGTGCTGCGACGCACACGCTGCGGCATCGCCGTTTGGGCCGTGCTCGAGCTGCGAAGGCAACCGGTGGCCATGCTTCCACGGGTCGTGTCTCCGCAAAGCCGACGTCCAGCTACAAGGCGTGATCAACACGATGCTCGCGTCGCTCATCATTGTCATTGGGTTCGCGTTTGTGCCGGCTAGCGTCGTCGTCTTTATCGTCAAGGAGAAGCATCCCCACCAGAACGCCAAGTACCAGCAAATGGCGTGCGGGACGTCCGTGCTGGCGTACTGGTCGAGTCTGTGGACGCATGACGTGGTCTTGATGCTCGTGCCGGTCGCGGTCGCGGTGGGTTTGTTGCCGTTGTATTCGTCGTTCAAAGGGGACGTCGAGTCCATGATAGCGGCCCTCGCGCTGTTTGGCACGCACATGCTGTCGGTGCTGCCCCTGGCGTACTTGTTTAGCTTTCGCTTCACCAAGCACTCAGCGGCGCAGACGTCGGTTCTCGTGTTTGGGCTCGTCACCGGCGCCCTCGTCAGTATCGTTTCCTTTCTCTGCCGCCTCGTCAATTTTCGCCTGACCGCCAGCCTGACGCTTTCCGAACTCGACGCCACCTACCTCCGATGGATCTACCTCGTCTTTCCTGGCTACCAGCTCACGGACGGGTTGTTCCAAATTGGCATGCGCAAGTACGGCAATCCGTACGGCGGCAGCCATGACACGTCCTGCCCCGCGTCGAAATCGTGCTGGGCCTCGACGCAAGATCCAAACTGCTGCGTTGCCCGTGCCTTGGAATTCAACGTGGCTGGGCGAAGCTTACTCTATGGCGCGATCGAAGTCGTTGTGTTTTCGCTCCTAGTTTTGTACTTTGACCGGCACAAGGCTCCCGACGCATCTTCGTCGCTGAAACGAACGCCGCCCGCCATGGAACTCCATCCGTTTGACGACGACGTGGCGGCTGAAGCGGCTCGAGTCGCGCGTGGCGACGCCACATCCGACAGCATCCTCCTTCACAAAGTGCACAAACAATACGGGAATGAAAAAGTGGCGCTGCAGTCGCTGTCCCTAGGCATTCCCAAAGGCGAATGCTTTGGGTACCTCGGAATCAACGGCGCCGGCAAATCGACAACGATGCAGATTCTGAACGGGTTTATGGCGGCGACGAGCGGGGCTGTCTTCGTTGCGGGCTGTGACGTGCGCACACAACTCCAGTCCGCCCGCCGCGCCATCGGGTACTGCCCCCAGTTCGACGCGTTGCATGACACGTTGACAGTCGAGGAAGAGCTCGACTTGTATGCCCGACTGAAAGGAATGGTCGACGTTCGCCAAGCCGTCGAAGACAAGCTGCAGCAGTTTGACTTGGTTGCGTTTCGAACCAAGTTGACACGGGGGCTGAGCGGAGGCAACAAGCGCAAGGTGTCGACAGCGATTGCCCTCATGGGAAACCCGTCCGTGCTGCTGTTGGATGAACCGTCCACGGGAATGGATCCCGCGGCCCGACGGCGTATGTGGGACGTGCTTGTGGACGTGCTTGCGACGAAGACCTGCAGCATCCTCCTGACGACCCACAGCATGGAGGAATGCCAGGCGCTGTGCAGCCGCATTGGCATCCTCGTCAGTGGTCGTCTTGTGTGTCTGGGGACCGCGCAGCACCTCAAGCACAAATTTGGACGCGGGTATACGCTCGACATACGGCTACGTACTCCATCGACCGATCAACTCGTGGGGGTCGCCCCAGTCGGAAGCGACAAGAAGTTGACGGCGGCAGACATCGAACGGCTTTGTGCTGATGCGGGGCAGTACGCCCGATGGGACAAGATTGCCCAAGGAGCGGATTCCGGGTGGGTGCTGCGCCATTACTTGGACAACGACGAGGATGGCGCGGTCCCGTGCGACGTATGGAAACATTGGTGGGTGCTCGAGGAGATGGGCGCAGCGCTTGAAGCGTTCTGCACCCAAGACCTGCCGAGTGCAACGATGATTGAGCATCATGCCGAACACTTTCGATACCACGTCCCGAAATCGTCGGGCCATACGCTCACGAGTTTGTTTACACTGCTTGAATCGGCGGCCGCCCCGTCATCCACGGTCCCCATCGAGCAATATAGCCTCAGCGACACCACCCTGGAAGAGGTCTTCAACGGCATGGCTGCCGGGCAGGACGAAGAGCGCGAAGGTGTTCATGGCGTTCATCGCCACTCGCTCAACGCAACCAGCCTCCAAGCAGTCACGTCGTACCACCGCGCCCAGTCCAGATCTCGATTGCAAGATTGATTCATAAAATGCAACAACGTACTTTACCACAATGAAATCCGAATCGGTGCCACGTTGGACTTGACGAACGCCTGCAACGCGAGTGTTTCTTCACCATGCTGACGACATCGTCATTCTCTCTGATTGCTTTTTTCCGACTGGAGCAGGTCGTGTTGGGGGACAGAAGCACGCTTGCGGTGGGTGGTCGACAACAACGTTCGTTGGTCCGCGCGCGCAGTGCCAAACGTGCAAACAGAATGAACATGGCGAAACCTCAGGCTTCCACCATTGCACGCTGCGACGCCCACAAGGCTCGTGTCCTTGTGGGCGGCTACCATTTCACTTTGTGGACCATGCCAAGCCGTGGAAATGCACTTTGGTTTGCAAAAGCGAGATGGTTGGTTCAGCACCAGGTCACAAACACATGCCGCATCGAGGACGGTCGACACAGGCGGCCGAGGGCGGATCGCCGTCCGTCCACCATGCGTCGAAGCGGTATTGTCCGGATAATTTCCGGTGTAGCCTTCCGATTGGTCAGCTGAATGCGCCAAGGCCATTGGCTAAAACTCGCACAATCGAAATTGGTTGGTGGCAAAACCATGGGCGGCGCCGGGCCACTTGTGCCATTCCAAGACTGGTTTCTGCCTTGCGCTTAATTGGATTCAGTTCTCGTATCTCTTGATTTAGTATGTCGATCGCTGATTTCACTCCTGCCCAAACCCAAGACTTGGCCACGTCGTTGGCCGTCCTTTTGCTCCATGATTTGGAAGTCGAAGTGTCTGCCGACAACTTGAACGAAGCCTTGTCCGCCGCCGGCGTCACTGTCCCGGCGTACTTGCCCACCTTGTACGCGAACGCCGTGGAACGTGGCTTGAAGGTGTCCAAGGCCTTGGCCGGCCCTTCGGCTGGTGGTGCCGCCGCGCCGGCCCCTGCCGCCGGTGCCGCTGGCGCTGCCGCCCCCAAGAAGGAAGAAAAGAAGGAAGAAGAAGAAGAAGCCGACTTGGGCGGTGGCATGGACATGTTCGGCGGTGGATCCGACTATTAAGCATTGGATCTCCATCCACAAACCGGACCATCTGCACCCGATGTCCATGAGCTCTTGTTGTGCGCAAGGGATGACGACCAGTTGGCCGGCGATAGGTGTCAAGAGATGCGCGCCGCGGATGGCTAATTACGTCGTAATAAACCCAGCCAAGGTGTAGTAGACACGTCGGTCGTTCGGTGCATCCATCCTTCGAGTTGGAGCAATCGCAGTCACGTCCGGCCTCGACGCCGCGATCCTCAACATCCCAAGTCAACGGGGGTGTTGCATATTGTGTCACAAGGTACTTGCAGTCACGTCACAGAGAGGCTGTGCCTCCAACGAGAACATTGCGATGCGGTGGGGTCGATGCAATCGTGGCATGCCAGAACGAGATTATCCTCGATGTGCTCCACGCGGCAGCACGCACGATGACAACCAACATGCCTGGGAGAGCGATCACTTTGGGAACCATCGAGGGCTAGCTAACCGCGCAGGTTGTGTGGGCTGTGTCGATTTCTCGTCATGACGGAAAAGACGGCGCGAAGGTGGCATCGGGTCCTGCCCAGGTGCTTGCCCACAACTAAGAGCTTGTCAATATGCACATGACTATTATGAGCGAAACTAGACAGAATATGAGCGATATTCCCGACTCATCGGCAACGTCATGCACGTGGTGGCGTTCCTGTTGGGCCTCGTGGCATGCGAGGCCGCCGTGTCGACGACTGTGTCGATCAACCAGCGGAAGGAACGTTTGATTCGTGAACCGATCCCTATCCGGCCTCCGTCGTCGTACCAAGGTGGCGTGCTGGCGGATAGAATCACGCGGCAAGGGCCGGTGACACGATGGACGACGTTCGAAAGCGACACGTACCGATGACAAGCGCCACGAATAGCGCCTCATCCTCTGCTGTAGGGGGGACATGCAGCTGTATTACTTTCACAACATCACGTTCAAGACGCATGCGAAGAAGACCCTGCTTGGGTACGTCGGCCGACGTTCATACATGATTGTCATGTTCTTGCTCCGATAGCATTTGGAAGGGATACGAAGGGGACCAGACGAAAAACGTGTACAGGAGCATCGTGTTTGACGATGGCGATCGTTGTCGCGGCGCCCCCGATCGCCGGTACTCGATCGTGGTCGAGATTTCCAAGAAAGAATATAAGGGCGTGACAGACTACATGGAGGCCATCGAATCGACGTCCGACCCATGCGTGTTCACGTCGAAAATCAACTTGTTCACGACCGATGCCTTGTTGCAGCTCCCGTCTGCGTTCGAGACCGACGCGGACGTCGGCATCGTTCAGTGGTACGACGACCCAAACGCTCCGGACAAGCTCTGCCGTGACATCAAGTGCAACTACTCGAGCATCGAGATGTCGATTCAAGACGCAGTTCAAGAGGTACGTCGCCCTGTTTCCATCTCCACCTCTTCGCTGCTCAATGGAGTATGCAGATAGCCATTCTCAGAGCGCGGCTTGCGGACCACGATACCCACACCGACGATGCCATCGGTGCTGTCATGGAATCGTCGTCTTCCATTCTGATGGCGGCCAACGGCGTCCTGACCCAGTCCCTGCGTGTTTTCGAGCATCTCAAGCACTTCCACACCTTGGCGCCACCCACATGTACATTGATGTCGACCGCTCGACCCCCTGACGAACTACCGGCGCTTCCAGACGATACCGCTGCAGTTGCCGACCCCGCCGGCGATGCGATCCAATCTCGTACAGGTCCATGATGTAGCGATCCACACCCCGACCTAACGCAAATCAACACGACGGGAAGCAACTGCCCACCATCCCAGCAACGCCTTGAACCCACACACCAGTCGTACGCACGTGACAAGGGCGCAGAATCCCCTGCACCTGTCCTCCCATGGCCGCACGGCTGCAAGTTTCCCACTCGAAGCACTTGCTGCGGTGCACTCGCGCGCTGGAGTTTCACGGCCTGCAGCGAACGTATTCGCCACGCGCCGAACGATTGCAAGTGGAGCCATCGTCATCTTCCCTCGCTCGTTCCAGGTCCCATCATTCACGAAACTCGTGAATCATCGGCGGTTGCCGACGTCTTGAAATCGTGGGAGGAGACGGCAGCGCCTGCCTTCTATCGACGGCACTCGACGCTGCGTGGAAAGGTGTCGCACCACGCAGCACAATGGAAAGGCTACAAGCACACACTGGAACGCAACGGAACGGTGGGTGCTGCGCGCGATGGACATTCCAGACACGGCTCGATTCCACGAGCGATAGTTGATTCAAGGCATTACATGGGCCGAGACCGCTGCGGTGGACACGTCGTCGGTTGGTTGGTCATGTGGTGGACAAGATATGGCGTCGCCGGTAGCAATGTCGGCGCGGGCAGGAGCGCCGACGGAGAGCCATCGTCAGCGCAGAGGAGAGCGACGACATGGTACCATTCCTTAAACTTCATGTCGGACGAGTGCTCGAGGCTGAGTCGGTCGCGGCCGCGGGGAATGTAGTACTGGATCCAAAACCAAAGGAGCGTGCGAAAGTTCAGGCACAAATTCACGGCCGAGTCGCCGACTTCGGCTTCTTGTTGCCGCAGCGCCTGCACCATCGCCCCAGTCAAAACAACTGCGACTCGATCCGTGCTCATACCTCGAGCATGCGTGGCAACCGATGCTTGCGAAACTCAAAAACGAGCATGACGACGGCCGTGTTGAGACAGCAAATGTTTTCGTGGTTGATGTCGTCCATCGTGATAATCGACATCAAATTGCGCAAGAGACGGACCGTATTCATGCGTAAAAACTCAAACACGCGCGACAGCGACGGGTACAGCTCCATCGTACGGGGATGGTTCTCGACCGACAGCAGGACGGAGCGCACGAAAACATTCGAGTCGACCAGGTTGGCTACAACAACCTCTACAAAACGTCGTACCATTAGCACAGCCAGGTCCACACGACGTTGTCTTCGGGAGGCGACCCCCGTCGCGACGCAGATGAGCTGCGACGACGGCGCGGGTCCAGCCTTTCACGCGCGCGCGGACACAACGACGTACGCATGAACGAGGCGAACTGATAGTCGTCCATCGAGTCGCACAAGATGACGAGGGTCGTTGGGTTGTTCTTGGTCATTTCCCCGAGCAAGTCAAACGCCGACTGCAAACTGCCCGACGGTTTGAACCCGCAACTCAAAATTTCCTTGAGCAATGCTGCCAACAACGGCGAGCGCGCGACAAACAATTGCTCTGCCGGCGACGACCGCCGCAGAAACGACTCGACACACGATGCGAGCCAAAAGCGGTAGATGCTGTCGGCGGGCTGGACGACGAGCACGTCGATGATTTTGCACAGCAGCCCTTTGTCAAGTCGCGCGGGGTCCAACCGGTCGCCCGCTACGTCGTGGCTCAGCAAGTGGGTCGCCCCTTCCAACGTACTCTGCACACTGCGTCGTTCGTCGGGAGACAGCAACAGCAACTTGTTCGAGTGGTCTTGGACGTCGCGGTCGCAAAAGTTGTGAATCAGCCGCAGAAATTGAATCTTCAAACTGGCATCCATGCTGCACTCGCACCTAGAAAACACGCGAGACACTGTCGCCTCAGCACGTGCCGCTTTGTCGCTCAACAACAACAAAATTCCTTGCGTTTACCCTGGGCCATGCAGCGGTTGCTAAGCAACGAGGTCGTGTCAAGAGTTTTGTGGGGTCACGATGCAAACAAAGCAGCGCGTACCGACGGCGGTGTCGGCGGCGGCTCGTTCCACTTGAGCCGCAAAAACATTTGGTTCAAAATGTCCACGAGCCCCATCTCGGCCAGCGTGTCCTGGAAGTCGACCTTTCGCTTCGAGCTCAAGAGGGTGCAGATGACAAACAGCACTTCAACACGGAACGGCGCAAGCGCGATGCTTTTCACCAGCAGCTCCGCCTCGACATCGCTCCGGTTCAGCGCCGCCACGGACCGTTGGTGCTGGAGCCGCTGCCGCGACATTAAAGATCTACCGCCACATGCCATCAGCATCGATAGGCCAACGATTCCTTCATCAAATCGGAATTGCAGCGCCGCCCATCGTTCCCGACGCTTCCCTCGCACAGCACAACGCCCCCCTCGACACGATGACATGCTTACCGAAAGTATGTAGAGCTCAGGTTGAACAGGCTTTGATCGGCGGACGACGTGGCATTTTCAGGGGCGTCCGCGTTCTCCATGGCTTCTCGGAGTACGGTGGCGACGGTTGGACTGCTCAGCATCTCCCATTCCTCCTGCTGTTCGAGGGAAAAGAGCATCGCCCACTCTGTCGACGACTGAATCTCCTGCGAGTACGGATCGTACGCAGGGTTGATGGCAAAAAAATAGTTCTGGAGCTGGAGCACGAGCATGAGGCGGTTCAGGACGGCCGGTGCGCGGAAGAGGAGGGCGTGGTTGCGGTCGACCGTGTTGTCTGCTTTATGCATGCGTTCTCGGCGCAGCCGGAGCAACTCGACCGACTTGATCACGCCTACGAGTGCAATGCGTCGCTCGTAAATATCCCTGCATCAGCAACGGCATCGGCCTACGCGAATTCTCAAGCAACCGGCGGTCCTCGGGCTCAAACACAACCAGCGCCAAGATGCGGCAGAAGAACGCCAATTGCCGGGAAGAAAACGTCTGGATCGTCGCGTGGAAGTCCGCTACAAAGGTCCATTTCGTGAGGCGTCCACAGTGAACAGCACAGCGAGACGTACGAACAAGACTCAAGTCGAACGAGACGTCTCGAACGCTCAGGATCTCCTCGACCAGCCCCGCCGCGTGCTCAAAGAAGATGGTGTTTCCCATGAGCTGGAATAGTACGATCGTCAGTTTGTCGTTCTGCCCCAGCTCCTCCGCCAGACTTGGCGCCACGAAGCACAGTTCCCGGAGAAAGTTGAGCGCTTCCGCCAGTGCCGTCAGCTTGTCTTGCGTCGGCACGTCCGAACCAGCCATCCGACTGCGCCGCCGAGCAGATTCCTCTCGGTACGAGTAGTGCAATGGCCGAGACGACATTGCAGGGGCACGCGCGCCGGGAAAGAGTTCCATGGTTCGGTCTCGAAGAATTGCAAACAAGATCCGTTGGAGCAACTCGGGGCCGCCCATTTGAATGAAATTGTCTCGATCTTCCTTTCGCGTAGGCACCCCCGACGGCGGGACGATGGAGCGACTGAGGGTCTGCAGGGGCACCACAACGTCCGAGAGCTTACGAGCATTGAGAAGTGCGTCAATATGGTTCATCTGCTTCAGCAACCGCTTTGGATGTGCCCCCAGCACTGGAAGAAGCGAGTCAATGTTGGGGTGGACAAGCAGGGGCATGCCACGGAGACCGGACCCCATGGACCCTGATGGAAGAGCTCTCCATGTCGTCACGCGACCCGTGATTTGAGCTTGGCGCACTCGATGGAACATAGACTTTTTCCCGGAAGCGGAGGCAGCTTCATCCTTTTTCTGGCGTGGCTGGCGCGACATCTTCCGTGCCACGAGATGCTTTCTACTGTTGCGAAGCAGCCAGGGCTATCCGGATAAAGACAGAGCATTTCTTGAGAACTGGAAAAACGGCAAACGAGTTATCCGGATGTGGTTGTGTTCGAGCTGCACGGGCGATGGCACCCGAGCACGGTCAGCGCAAAGCGCGCGATCGCTGCTCTCCATCGATCAGTACGGCTGATAGCCATGCATTCCACTTGGTTCCGGACAGCACAGCCGCCTTGAGTGGCTGACGTGTCTCCCTCTTGTTCCAAATCCTCGTGAACATCGTGCACATTCCACGCGACTTTGAGTTGTTGCAGCAAGCTATGGCAATGTCTTGAGCAAAGGTGACATTAGCGTGACATGAATGCATTCGAGCGAGAGCATCGGGCAGCGAGTGGGGAGGAATCGTGGATTGCACCGCACACCATGACGTTGACCATTCAGAACGGAACGCACGATGGGATTGTATTGGCGAGGTTGCCGCACTGCGCTGAATCCCCATGACAGACGCAAGGCAACGAAATCCATTGAGACATAACTTCGACCCATCGGACAGGGTGGTAAAAATAGCTCCATTTCCAAAGCGCGCATGCAAACACACGGCAGGGGCAAAGCTCTGGCATGTGCTGGCCCTTCCACGTCGTCGGAGGGTACGACCCCTGCGTTCTGCCCTCAGACCAATGCTAACGTTACCTTGTATCGTGAACTTTAGCCATCGATGCCTTTGAACATGGCTTGGGGCTGAGTATCCGAGGCTTCAAGAAAGCGTGTGCATTTGCCCAAAAAGGTAACAAAGGCCCCCGTTCGCGCTTTTGCAAGGAATATGGATGATGGAGTCGCTTGCAGATGCTGCCTTGCACCTGGACAACGTCCGCACTGCATTTGGCACGGCCTGTACGGTTCCCGACGACTTCGTGCCCCCCTTCGACAACAATAACGCCCTCCTCCACGACACCACCAATCCTAACCTTACATACCTCCACGAGAGATGCCCCAAGCCAGCAAAGCAGAGACCCCAGTCTGCGGCCCCACGACGAAGCGGCGGCACTCAACCGAAACCGAAGTCGCTTCCCGTGGATTTTGTGTACGACATAGACATCCGCAAACAACTGAGGACTGCCATCGACGCCGAGCGAAGGGATCTGCTCCGAGCCACCCAAGCCAGAGAAGCGCTGTTACGTGATGCGAACCAGTGGCTACCGAATTCCCGACCAGACAAGAAGGCCCTCAAGCAGGAAAACGTGGCGTGGTCAACGCCGAGGCGCCACAAGCCACAGCCTTGGGAGAGGAAACAAGTCCCCCCAGTCGGTGTGGCCATGGAGCTCAAGCAGCACGATGAAGTTGTGTGGAGTGCAGCAGCACCAACCACTTCCAAGAAAGCTCGCCCCAAGTCTGCTGTGAATCGACGCAATCCTGTAGCGGAGAACGTGCATTTTGCATCGTGGCAAACGACAAGCTATCATCAAGATGTGGACAAGCTGAATGGCAGGCGGCAACATAGGCGGACAAGTCAAGCGTAATAGAGCGTCGAGTCTATTTGGTGGAGGCCGTTCGCAAAGGCGGCGCAACAAGGATGATGACGTCCCCACGCACAAACAGCATCTCGACTTGACGCTTCGCCTGATTCACGATCTCTTCGTACGTTTCCTCGTCAATTTCGACACTCGTCACAGTCTCTTCAACGTCACTCAGCACCATGTTCAAATGCTGGTCGTATGCCTGCAGCTTTCCCCGCAGCTCTCGGTCGCCTCGACACTTGACGTAAATGACTTCATCCAGACTCAGCTTGATCAAGTCCAACGGTTCCGTGATTGTCGCCATGGTGCTCGCCAGCGGAGTTAGGTGGAGGCGCTGAAAAATTGGGGCTCCTCTTGGGGGTTCAGAAGGATGCGATTTTATTGGACAAAATACATGAATATTCCAAGATCTATCCAATCCTTAACGAATATACAGGGATGGATGTGTGTGATACAGCCAATCATCAGGCGCTGTTTGAATTTTATTCTACCAATCAAGCTTGTCCAAATTCAAATTCCAACTTGCCGAGACTTCATGCCGCCAGAGGAGGAGACGGCAGCGATAGAGTGCGCACCTTCCACTCCATCCGAGTCTCCCAAGAAGAGGAGAAAAGATTCTCCATCTTCTCCTAGAGGAGATGCGAAGAAGCTCCGAGCGGCAAGCCGCCAGAAGAGCGTGAAGTTCGTCGGTGCCCAAGTGGTTTGGTTCCACAAAGACTTGGCGCCAATCACCCGTTTTGGAGGCCTGCACAGACCAACCTCTTCGACACATGAAGAAGACGAACGAAGAAGTCGCGAGCTCGGTGATGATGCCTCGCTAACACAAGCATATGCGACGGAAATGCGCGAAATGATCCAGCATGTGTTGTGGGGCACCAACCTTCCATGCATGTGTGATGACATCGAGACCCTACGCGCGCAGTTTCGCATCGCGAACGACCTCCACGTAGAAGCTATGATGGAATTTGGCCACTTTGACCCCCTCACAAGCACCAACGAGCACGAAACACATGAATGCTTACCAGCACTGCTCGCGTGGAAAGACATGACCGGGTTCCGAGGTATGGGGTACACTTTTGGACACCGCTTTGTCACGGTCGCCGAGTACATTGCAACAATGGAGGACATCGAGCTCGTTCGTTTATTGAAGGCTCATCATGTCCCGGTGCCCCGATTCGTGATCCCAAAGAAAGATGGCCAACGGTTCCCCGCATCGGTTCTCGTGTCGCGCCACTTCATGTGCGGCGGACGGACGTTGGATCAGCTCAACATGGCGGAATTGCGACTCGAATGTTCTCTTCGTAATATGCTCGAAGCAGCGATGTCCAAGAAGTACAAGAAGAAGAAGCAGCTCGTGCAGCTGCTCAAGGTATTAGTCGCCGATACATGCCTCCAAACCGCTCACGAATGTCCAGCCCATTTTTGAATCCGAACACGTGATGCGATGCGCGGAGCAGCAGCAACGGGAGCAAATGGAAGCTCTTGTCTTGAGTACGCGTCTATGCGAAGACATATCCCATGTTCTTATCTGTTGGACTAGGCATTTTACAAGAAGCCGCCGCGACCAAAATGCGGCGATGTCTAGCCAAAGTAGTTGAGCGACGATTGCATTGCCCTTCACTGGAAGTGGCGCAACCAGACAAACAACCTAGCGACGCCGTGCCGTCAAAGGAAACCCTCGCCGAGGCGCTCACCCAGCTATTGCAGGGCGATCCAAGCACGCGATGCCGATGCATGGTTTCGGCGGGCAATACTTGACGTGCTTCCTTCCATGGTGCGGACGAGTGGCCACTGGTTGGCGCGGAGTACAGGCATGTGCGATTCTTACACTGTTGAGATGGAAATTCACCAGAGCAGCGACTGGAATGAAGTCGTGGCCCCTCTGACGTTTGAGCCGTTCGACCTTGCAACACATTCGCATGGATGAAGCGTGCTTGAATCCTGCCGTGATTGTTTATTTCGCTGAATGTATCAACGTGCACGACACTGGTTGAGTCGTTTGAAATGGCAAGGCTGAGGTGCCATGATGTTGTGGAGTACGTGATGAAGTACCAAATCCAGTGACCAAGGTCGCCACCGCGACGCCAACTCCTGCCTCGGTCACGTAGTCGAGGGCGTCATGGTGCTTATGGTGCTTTTTCAGTCTCTGAAACAGCGAGAGACGAGTCGTAGCAGGCGACACACAAGAACGTTTCCTGGGACCGGCGCATTGCGTTGGACATTCGAGGTAGTTGTTTGAGTGGTGTATCGACAACGTGACCGCCATCCGAGTTAGTCGACCCACGAGTCCATCACAATCGGTTCAACATTTCGGCGGTGAACAGCACCAGGACAGCAAACCATCGTCTCGACAGAATGGAAATGAATCGCGCTGCACATCAAGCTCGCTCCCAGGAAGAGGCTCTGTGCACGTCGACATCATCAACGTCGAAATGGGACACCTTCCTCAGCATGCAAAGAGCCTCGAGTCGGTGAAGTGCCTGCCACGAGACACTCTCAAGTGTCTGCAAATTCAACATTTTGGAAGGAATGAAGCGTCGTTCAAGTTGTCCCAGAATGTAACATTGCGAGTTGCCCGGCGAATCCGGACCCGCCTGGAGAGATGTGTTCGACGACGGCATGGATGCGACCTACCGTCGTCGGTACGTTGGGTCTGCTCTTTGTGACCAGTGTGTACGTGGTGAAATGTGAACCATTTTGTCTCAGCGAACAGCCTCCCCCTCCTTATCTACGCCGGTACTGGGGGCAGGCGATGGAGTGAAAAATGCCGACGGCACTATGCCGTGTGGTTCGAGTGGAATCATCGTTGTGCAAGTGCTATTTCAACGCCACACGACATTTGCACCAAGACTGGCACACGCAGAATGATGCCACCAGATTTGTGGTCGCGATTCGGTCTATTCCGACCCGAATTCCGACTGAAGTGATGGCACGAAGCAAGGGAACGGTATGTCGGCGAGATGATGCATCTCAGGTCACGCCCATCTTGGCGGCGAGCGCCCCCAATCCTTCGAAATGCTGCCCCCTGCAACAAGAAAGTCGTTGCAAGTGTGTAGGCGTGCATGACCCCTCGGCTGCAACAGCTCGTCCGACGAAAACACGGTCCAGCATGGTCATGTGACTGCTGTCTCCCCGTCTATGGTACGAACAGTCCTGCAGCGGCACACCGCATTTCAAGCCCTCAAAGCACTTGGCAACGATATTCCGATTCACCACGCCTCTGGTTTGCTTCGAAGAATGTCACACGTGATTTCTATTTGTCGTCCCGCCGACGCTACCTGCTTCGTCGTGAAGTTCAAACTTCTCTCTGCCGTCTCTCCATCGATGGTGCCAGTCGACCACCACGTCATGCGACAGGATGGGCAACTACAATCCAAACATGCCTCCCATGTTGCCCGCATACGCCATGGGTCGAATGGGCGGGTGTTCCTGTCGCGGTGTTAGCGGCAATGCGATACATGTCCATCGCAGGTCGTACCACCGCCGTGAATTTCGTGAACCGCGGCTTGAGATCGCGGAAGAACTGAATGAATGCGCCCTTGTTGCCCATTTGGTCGCAGTAGTTGGGTGCACTGAACACTGTGATGCACTTTTCGTCATGTTCGACCAAGTAACCTTCGTCCTTGACTTCATGTGACCGCACAAGCAGATCTGCATGGTCGACGCACATCTCGTTTAGGCCACCGATCATCAAGCGGCGGCTTTGGGACGCCCAGTTCCCGCCACCGCCATCAATTGCGTACCCAAGTTGTTGTACGCCAAGAACGCCTTGGTCACATCGGGCCCGAAGCTCAACCCGATGCCGCGCTTGGACGGTCCGCGGCCGGGAAATGGTTGGGGATCGCTCCACATTAAGTCGCTCATCAGGCCTATGATGCAAAACCCGTTGAGTTTGTCCATTCAACGCATCGAGAGGACAGGGCAATCCCCGACTCCATCGAGAGATCCAGGTGGGCATGCCACCACCGCCAGATGTGGTGCCTACCGCTCTCGGGGGGTTCGCGGTTCCGGTCGATCTTCATGATATCGTTGAGAGTTACATTGTCCTGATGGAAGAGGCCGCCGTGTACGACGAGGATCTTGGACTCGATGCAAGCGGCGAGGGGAAGCCAGTTGAACACTTCGCTGAACAAGTTCATCACGACTTCGTCATACTTGTGCTTGACTTCGCCTTCGAATCCATAAATCTTGTTCATGTTTTTCGACTCGTGGTTCCCGCGGAGCAAGTGGACGTGATCGGGGAAGGCTAGCTTCATGATAAACAGAGTCAAGACCACTTCAAGACTAAACGACCCCCGATCGACGAAATCGCCGTTGAACAGGTACGGGTTGGTCTCGCTCGGGAGACCATTCAGGGCAAATATATTGCACACGTCGTAGAATTGTCCTGCCATCGAGACGATGAGGTCAGACTGCGAAAGAAGATGGGATTGAGTGTACCGTGTGTATCGCCACAGACCGTGATGTGTGCCTGTGACTCGGTCCCCAGCGGAATGCGGAGAAGCGTTGGCAGCGCTTGAAGCATCGCCTTCATCTGGAGCAAAATCTGCAGCGCATACTTTCGATGGAGGAGTTTCCCGCGCTTGAAGTGGTCCAGCACGTCTGTGACAAACTCGATCGTCGGTGTTGTCTCAGGGAGGTGTGGTCCATCGTACGACGAGTCCACAACTACAATTCGACGGCAGATCAAGAGATGTCGATATAGGTTTGGATGTCGTACCCAACGCGGACACGTCGATCGTTTCGCTGAGAGGTCGATGTCGCTCTGACTGGATCGCTTCAGCGAAAGCTGCCTGTCGAATCAATTGTTCGCATTGCTTCATCTTGCTCTTGGCCTCGGCGCTCGAGGGTTTCATCTTGACGACTGTTCGGTAGTCTCTCAACGCATCCTTCAAATGACCGAGGGGAAGATTTGCTGACGCACGGCGGTAGTACGCTTTGATGTAGGACGGATCGATCTTAATGGCTTCCGACGCATCCTCCAATGCTAGGCCGTAGCTTTCCATCTTGATGTGGGCAGCGGCGCGGTTAGAGTAGTAGATAGCCGTTGGGTTAAGCGAAATTGCCGTTGTGTACATCTCGATAGCCAGAGGGAACTTGAATGCCTTCAACGCATCGTTTCCTTTCTCTTTGAAATCCTCCGCGCGGCTTAGCGTCGCCGCCGACGCTTGATGTGTTGCGCCCAGCTCGACCGTGACCTTGTCCATTGGTTGCCGCCGGCAAATCTTTGATCGTGCGTTTCCGGAAATTTCGTTCGGATAAAACGTTAGTCATCCGTATGAAAACCAGAAAATAAGGACATCCGCAAGAACATGGCACTAAATAGGAGCAGGACACTATTTAGTGTCCATTCCGCGTGCATCTTGCCACGAAGTGTTTTTACATCGACCAGAATGCGTTAAACTATGAAATTTGATATTACGACACCACCGTGGTGTGTGTTCGTAGGTATCCACGTTACGACAGTCCCAAGCCCCCACGCCTGCACTGTACAACGTAATGTAATGGTTCATGGGCTGCGCTTCCCGCGTCGCCAGTATGCCTCCATCACTTTTGTACAGGTAGACCATGGGCAATTGATTGGCGCAGCGGTCGAATGCGATTTCGCCTTCGCGTGAAACGTAATTCTTCAAAAATTGAGGATCTTGGTGGAAGTATGCAGGATTTTGACTAATTTACGTGCGACAGTGATGATGTGGCAAAGGAATTTACCTGGATCCGTGTAGATAAAATATGCGTTTTTTTTTACAGAAAAGCGGCGAGGCCGTTACATTTATCAAGTTTCACAGGGGCATCAGAGTGACTTGGGGTCGATGAAGCCAGCGACGATGGTTTATGGAAGCATGGAATCGATGATGGCAGCGTCGGCGCGACCTCCTTCGAAGGCGCGCCCCAGCTCCACAACTAACCTGTCAATGTCTCCCATCACGGAACAGATCTCGCATCAGCCGATGCGCAATTCCGCGCCGTCCCTCGCCGCCGCTATCGAGTCTCTTCAAGATGGTGTGCTTTCTCCCGGGAGTGGGTCACATGCTCCATCGTCGGAAGGGGGCGGGCCTCGAGGAGATCTCTCCGAAGTATCAATCGATTTTGGAGAGAGCACTTTGCTGCATGGAACGGCAGAATTGACCCATCTCGGTCTCGCGGGCTTTCTCAACATGCGCGAGCACGGTCCAGGATTCCACCGCATGAGGCGGTACTACTGCCGCCTCGTCGGGGTCCTTTTCTACCGCTTCTACACCAAAGAATCAGCGCGCGATCTGGCAAACGCACATATGGAGAAAGAGATAGTAAAGGTCGAGAATTGGGACGGGAAAGGCGCCCTCCATCGGTACCCCCAGCCGTTCAAGCTCGTCACGCCACAAGGAACGTACAATGTGAACGCAGACAGCGAGGAAGAAAAAGCGCTGTGGATCCAGTATGCAAACGAGTCCATCGACGCTGCCGCGATGCAGATGCGCGATTGCTCTTTGCTCCCCAAGTCGTCCGTACTCATGTCGGCATCCCCGGGCGGTCTCACCCTCGCTCGACCAAATAAGGAGAAGGAAAAACCGCCCAAGTTCAAGGGGGTGCCAAACTGCATGCATCCGACGTGCAAAGTTCGTTTCGATAACACGAAGCGCCAGCACCATTGCCGGAACTGCGGCGACTCTGTTTGCTCGGACCACAGCTACCATTTCGCCCCGCTGCCGCATCTTCCCACCATGACGGGTATGTCGTGCACAAATTTTTATTTTTCATTTGGCAGCTTGGTGCTTGCGTTCCATTGTTTGTTGGGGACACGTTTTGCTTATTCGATAGCCTCCAGGGCCACAACGACAATGCACCCGCTGCTTTCGCGTCCACCGATTCATGCAGCATATGCGGACGATGCTTCAGGCGTTTGTGAAACACCGCCATGGCCGCAAACAACTCTCGACACCCCAACCAGCCATGCTCAGCAACAAAAAGAAGTTGCCGACGGTGGCGGCAGCCATTCAAACGGAGGACCATATCGAAGACGTGAATCGCATGCGGACGGCGGTGAACGAGCCGGATTTTGGTGTTTCCGACGCCATCCAAGCACTTCATTTGCACCGCAAAGACAGTGACGATGTGTACTTTGTGATCGTGACCAAGTTGCTCAAACTGGGTGTCCAGCACCTCCCGGACTTCGACTTTTTCCTGCCGCAGCTCTTCCATCTGTGGATCACGATGGAGTATGAAACGCAGCTAGTCAAGTGGATGCTCCTCTTCCGCGTTCTCATGACAGCCGCCACGTACCACCTCCGCCTTGCGACATCGATCCACTGGCTGCTACGGGCCACCATCGACGATAGTTGCGGATGGGGGTTTGGTCAGCGCGAGTTGGGAGTCCCCGATTACCTCAAGTATCGATTCGCTCCATGCAAAGTTGCCATGTACAACTTGCACATGCTGGTACGTTACGTCGAGGTCCCTCAAGTGGGCGTGTGTGAGAGGCTTTCGCGAGGTTTCATGGATTGAGTTCGGACAATTCCAAAGTGTCATCGACGAGTGCTTGTTTGATGGATTCATTGCCGCTGTCTTGAACACATATCGTCCACACGTGCCCATCGACCGTCGTGTGTCTTAGATACAAAATCGAACAACGATGACGTTTGCCCCAGACGCAGACCTGCGTACGATGCCGCTCCAGACAGAGCTCCTTCAAATCTACATCGATCGCATCTTGGCCTTGCAAGAGTACGACACAGGTATTTATCCTTGCGAGGAACCATCAATTATTTTTAATAATTCGTGGGTTCGAATCCGTCTCACTCGTGAACCCCGTGCATGTTTTGTTTTCAGGCTTGAATCTCCCGACGCCAGATATGGCGCTGCCGTCACCTCTGAGCTCAACGCGAGGAGGGCCTCTTCCTCTTGGCCCGTTCTTCAACGCATTTGGTGCGTGCACGTTTCCTGCGCACTGGCAGGAGGTTCCATACCGTCCTCGCCTTGGGCCTCGCGATGTCGCCATCGAACAAAAGGTGTTTACGTCCCAAGTCGAGTTCATTGACAAATTGGGAGACTTGGCCGAGAGCTTGCGCCATTGTCCTCGACCCGAGCGCAAAAAGACGCTGCCCGTTGAACTGGAAAAGATTGCGTTGCCCCCCGCGGCGTACTACCCTCTCACGCCCGTGGACGAACCGCTGCATCGTTTTGTCCACGTGTGCATCAAAGAAGGTACGGGCATATTACGCTACGTTGAATTGGGTGGTGTCTCGCGTCATGAAGGGTCGTTCTGATGGAGTTGTGGCAGGCACCGTGTTTACAACGAAAGCGCGAGCCCCAACTTTGATCTGGTTCGAAGTGGAATCGGTTGAAGTCGCGCCTGAAACGCTCTGGCTAAGCCAAAGCACGTCGTCGGTTGTTGTTTCTCCTTTTACCGAGGAATCGGGGCCGCATCGGCAGTCGATGGACCATGACGCCATTGACAACGTATTGCGCGACGAATGCCTCCTTACCTCATTGCGTCACATCAATAACTCGGAAGACGACGATGGCGAAGATGACGTGTTGCAGGTCGCGATTAAGCTGCCGCTTTCAAACGGTACGCCATTCCAACTATGACATGCAACTATGAACTAGCCAGTGCAGGGTCGACGCACAAGCTGCGTCGGTCTGGTAGTCTCGTGAGCCACAATCCGAACCAAGCGTACTCGGACGAACTGATCCAAGCGGCGGAAGTCGACGTGCGGCCTCCCATCGACTTGATCACTGCGCACCACCATCTTGGCGGACCTGGAACCGGCGGCATGGGTGGTCCACCCATGATCGGGTCGAATCTGTTTCCCCGATCGAAGGGCAGCATCAAATTGGAGTTGCTCCCGACAGACGTCGAGAAACTTTCCCCCGAGCAACTCGAAACCATCGCAGACAAGTTGCTCAAGCACTTGATCGCGCACCCACCACCACGACGCGCGTTGGACCAGCATGCTCACACACCGCCTCGCCGGGCGTCGATACCGGGAGCGGCGACCACGTCGACGGCGGTCGAAAGCAAACACCCTGCGCTTGGACGGTTGACGGTCGAAGCAATCAAGGAAAGCATGGAAAAGATGAAAAAGAACTTCCTCCACGACGACGACGGCGACGAGTGGAATACCAAACACGCTTTCACGGGCAGCGACGGCATTGCCACGCTGCTCGAGATGCAAGTCGCGCACAACGAGCAGCACGCAACGTGGCTCGGGTCCGAACTACTCCAGAACGGATTGATCCAAGCGCTACCACACCAGTCGAGCGGACTCAACATTGGCACTCGCGACGACAGCGACGTTGTGTTCCAAAACGACTCGACGCTCTTCTACGTGACGCTCAAGCCGGACCACGAATATACCTTGCATATCAACGCTGTCAACGACGGCCGAAGTACAATCATCAACTCTCGCAACTCGAACCGACCGTCGCGGCATGCGTCGCACATGACCAACTCACGCGACGATACTGGGACCGACAGCACTGATGCGATCATGCTGCAGCAACCCCCGATGGGGCACATGGATCGTATGGAGCCGGACAAGGTTATGATTTACATGCAAACGTTGCAACACAGCATGGAGGATTACATGGCTCCGGTGGAAGAACGCGAAAAGGCGCTGGCGACGTGGCAACTCCTTCAGGACCAGCTAGAAGTCATTTGCGATTACGTGCGCGAAAAACAAGTGCAGCGCCAGAACCAGGTGAAGAATATGTTTGGCGAAGGCGCCGAAGACAAGCGGAAGCGGATGCTCTCGAGCAGCACCCACGCGTCCATGTACAAGTCCAACTGGAACATCAAAGCGATGATTATCAAGAGCAACGACGACTTGCGCCAGGAAGTGCTGTGTCTGCAACTGATCCGTCAGTTCAGAGACATCTTCAAGAGCGCCGACCTGGACCTGTGGTTATACCCGTACAGCATCATCGCGACGTCCGCCTCCACGGGCATCATCGAAGTCATTTTGAACGCAACGTCGCTGTCGAGCTTGAAGGGGTCACCTGGCTACACCAACTTGAACCAGCACTTCATCACGGTGCGAACGAAACTAATGTCGCCACGAAGAAACAAGTAAACGGAGTTTTTCTTGTCTCTGGATAGGTTTACGGGGGCCTCGAATCCCCTGCGTACAAAACGGCCATGGGCAACTTTGTCCGAAGCATGGCAGCGTATTCTCTCGTATGCTACATCCTCCGCATCAAGGATCGGCACAACGGCAATATCATGTTGGACGCAGACGGGCACTTGATCCACATTGACTACGGGTTTATGCTGGGCATCCAGCCGGGCGGACGCTTCAGCTTGGAGCGGCGCGTGCCGTTCAAGCTCACGTCGGAAATGGTGGACGCGATGGGCGGCACGCAGAGCGAGTACTTTCGCGAGTATGTCACGCTGTTGATCCAGGGGTTCTTGGCGTTGCGGGTACGTGCGCCGGCTGTCCCTTGGACAAACTAACGACGGCCACCAATCTCGTAGCAAAATCAAAACGTCGACACGATTTTGATGATGATTGCCATCATGGCGCGCAACTCGAGCTGCCCGTGCTTTTTGAACCGGAATCCCCAGGACATTTTGAACCAAACCAAGGCGCTGTTTGCACTCGACCTGACGACGGACCAAGTGATTCCCCACGTGATGAAGCTCGTGCGCCTCAGTCTCAACAGCTTTGGCTACCGACGGTTCGTTTTTTCGTTGTCTGTGGCGATGGCGACCTCACATTGACTGTATTTCTTTTGCAGGTACGATCAATTCCAGCACATGACGAACGACATTTTGCCGTAATATAATATCAAGTCCCGTTGCTGCCAGAGGTCCCTTCGCCATCGGTCTCTTTGTACGCGCTGCAGAGCGTCCCGTCCATGGAATAGATTGTCGGGTACTGGTACGCCACCATCGCCCACTGGTCGACCGACACGATGAGGTCGGTGGCGGCAAACCGACTCAAGATCGTGTGGTGCATCGAGTCGAGCGTGACCGTTGGAAACAGGTCCACCGTGGCTGGCACACGGAGCTCGCACTGCTCGGACACAACCATCGCGCTGCTGCTTGAGTTGTCAAATCGCGTAAAGACCACTTGCACGCAATCGACGGCGGTCGGAGCGGACGTAGCCGGATCGATACACGAAGCTCGGTGGACAAGCACCCCGTACGTCGACACGTTCGACATGGCGCTGTGACTCGAGAGTCCCGGAACTGGAATTTGAAGCGAGTGAGCGAGAATCATGCCCGACTTGGAGTACACTCCAATCTACACCGACGGACTGAGCTACGTGGACAGCACTGCAGGAAGAAGCGCACCGTGTGCTTTTGCGTCCCGATCAAGGCGTTGCACGGAAGCGATCGAGGAGACAGCCCGATGCAGCAGCTCACCGCGCGATCGTGCACGGTCATTTCGAAGTACACGGCTCGGTCACGGGGAATTGAATCGGTGGCGCGAACTGTGCGGTACAGCCCAGGCAACACCTACAAAGGAGCTGTCATCATACCCTCGATGGAGAACGTGCTCTCGACCTCACCTTGGTCACTGCGTGAGCACCGCAGCTGAGTTGCAGCTCAACGTGACAGTCGTGCCGGTTGAACTTGACGATGGTTAAGTGGGTGGAGCCCGTGAGGACGGCTGCTTGCTCAGCGCGAAGTTGATCGCGCACTTGGTACAGAACGTTTTGAGATAGCGAGGCAAGCGAGGATTGCCAATGTAGCCGAGCGGTGGGAGAGGCCGGCATCGATTGCGGCGATTTGAGAGTTGATGTGGCGGCATACGAGGCCGTGGACTGGAGTTGAATCTTGGCGTCGAAAGGTTTGAGATTGATGGGGTAGTGCATGGAGCGCTGAATGCGATGGTTCAGGGACGACGAGACTGGGATATCCTTCTCCGTGTAAGACAGCACAATTGCTGTAAACTTGTCGACTGGTGCTGGCTGCGACAACGACGACTCGTCTCCGCACGCTGTGGGTGGCGCGTAATAACGTGTTTGAATCCACACCAGGAGTCGGGATACACCTGGAACGTACGTCAAGTGCGTGTACAAGTAGTCATACGTGGACATAGCGAGGTCGTGTAGCCATGCCCACGCTATCATGAGATGCGTGAAGGAGTGAGGGATCGCAAGGTCGACGTACCCGACATCAAGATGGACGTGACGTTGGCTTCCTCATCTAGCGACGTGGAAGTAGATGAAAGGTATTGCTCCGCTTGGAGGAGGTTCCGGAGGTGTTGCTCGGCTTGGACAAGAATGTGAAGCGACGATTCCAGGTGGAGCCGTTCTTGGATCCCATGGAGCGCATGCACGAGTGCAATGCACACGACCAAGATCTACGACACAACGACACACGTGAGCTGAGTGACGACGATGCATGAGAGAAGATATGGAGTACATTGTGCTTGGCGTCATCGACACACGACAAGGACAGGTCCTTGCATCGCGCGACTGCCGTCGTCACGGCCGTGTACATGCTAATTTGCGAAACGCTTAACATGGAGTTCAACGACGTGGCGAAGAATATTCGATTTCACAGGTATTCGTCGTGGCGTCGTGCCCTTATATTTCCAGTAGTCATGAACTCATAGAAATTATCAAGTCATCGCAACTGGAGCGCGTTGATATTTTTCTTTGTCCTGTATCTATCGTGTACGATATGAAAGGGGTGAGGGTCGGCGAAAGCGAAGAGCAGGTCGACCAGGATGAGCGACTGCCCTCCATTCACACTTGCAACGATCCTTGCCGTTGGTCATGTAGCAGCGTCGAGTGTGGCCACGGCGAAAAACATTCGCATGACAAACCGTCAAGCTAGGCAGCACACGTTCCCCGAGCCGTCGCAACTCACATAGGTTGCAATTGAACGTCATCGCACGCTGCACAGGCCGCAAATGCGCCGCACACATGCCGATGCAATTGTACTCTGGCGTAGAGGCGGCACGATGGTTCGAAGTGACCGATACGCCAAGGCACAAGCACCAGGCCACGATTTTCTCGGCATGGTCTCAAACAACGGGTTTCCATGTGAAAAGGACGCCGCGGTTGACGAGAATGACGCTTTTTTACGACCATTTCACATTTCCCCACGTGCCAGCGGTAATTCGACCTGGCCTGAAAGCTTGACCTCGTGTCGTCGGATTTCGATCGAGGACAGCACCCTTCCCACCTCGTTCAGACCCAAGTCGAAGCCTTGGTCCTGTTGCTGCAATAATACTGTGCCGCCCACAGAATCCCCTTGCTGTTATGCCGTGAAGAATTATCCCGTGTTCGTGATCACGCTGACCGTTTTCCCCAGACATAAGAGGTGACCAGGCAAATTTAATGGTGGGAATTCTCTTTCCTCAGGCGAGTAAATTCGAAAGGGACGGAATTAATTGTGAGAGGTTTTCCCCTCGTTTGAATGGAGGCGAATTTAAATTTTCGAGCCTCGGCGGTCAACGAGCAAGATGGTGATGCAGCTCCTCGTACGGTGTCCCGAAGGCCAACAGTTCCTTACGATTACGGACCACCCTGCTGAGATGACGGTTGAGTCCTTGGCCAGGCAGATCTCCCGAGAGTCCAAGGTCGTGGGCGTCACGCTAGTCGGCGCGCCGGGACTTCAAAAGAAGTTTGGCAACGACTCAGGGGAGTCGTCGTATTTTGTGCTCCCAGGCTACGCCAAGGTGCAACATGTACTGAGCGAGCTCGATTTGGTGCACGTCCATCCCGAACACGTTTATACGGCAGCCGACTCGCGCAAATCGACGATGTCCACCACGACAAGCGACAACAACCAACCCAAGCGAAAGCAGCCACATCAGCCACACGACGAGGCCTCGAAGAAGGCCAAGATGACAACTCATGATAAAGCCCCCAAACTGGTGACTACCGGCACTGCACCCAAGCAATCTGGAGCTTCGAACGGTGGCAAGCCGCCTGCTCCCGCCACGGTCTCTACGACTGACCAGCCTGGAAAGACGAAGAAAAAGAAAAACAAGAACAAAAATGCGGACGCGGCGTCTGCTCCAACTGTGGCTGGTGCTGCCAAGAGCAGCGCCTCGATGATCGCAGAAGCCGCTGCTGCCAAGGCAATCTCTCCAGCTCCGAAGAAAACGACGGACGGAGCCACCTCACACCAAGACTACACATCCAAGAAGGCGAAAGCCAGCAAGACCACCGACGCTGCCAAGGAAACCAACAACGAAGGCTCTCCTCCCAAGAAGCAAGGAGCGATGCCTATCGTCGTGGAAACCCCTGCTGTGGACTCCACATCAACCGAAGATGCTCCAGAGGCTACCAAGGCAAAAAAGGCTTCGCCAACCAAGAACGCGACGGCTGAAGTCGCCAGCGCCGCAACTGAACCCGGTACCAAGCCCACCACAAAGAAGGCCAAACCCGCCGTTGACAACACGTCTCATGTCGAGGCCGAGGATGACCCTGCTGACGCGACATCAGAACCAAGGAAGGTGCATGCGAAAGCTGCATCGAAACCTAAACATGTCGAAGGCGCCACTACTGACGACGCTCCCCTTGCCAAAAAATCCAAAACGTCTGCGAAGCCAGGCGCTGCAAAGGAATCAACTCAAGCAGTAGACAAGGCTACTGATGGCGCCGATGAATCCGCTATCAAGAAGGCGAAGAAGGCCGTCGAGTCCGAGGCCGCTGCTAAAGCCAAGCATGCATCCACATCGTCTGAGGCGACGCCTGCCATCGTTGGCAAAACGACCGAAGAAGCTCCGGCACCCAAGAAGCGAGGGCGTCCTGCGTTTACCCCGGAACAGAAGGAAGAGGCGGCTCGCCTACGAGCTCTGGCCAAGGCTGCCGCGAAGACTGCAGCTCTCGCTGCTGTCGGTGACGCTTCGGACGATGATGTCCCGATCGTGAAGAAGACGAAACCCAGCAAGAAATCCGCAGCGGCGGATGATTCGAAGAAGAGCCCCAAGACGCCCGTCAAGAAGACAAACCCTGCGCCTTCAGCTGACGCCGGCAACACCACCGACACCGAACCGTTCAAATCTCCCCCCCGCAAGACCTCTGCAGCCCGCAAAGTCGTTGCGTCGACGCCTCCGCCGGCCAAACCGTCTACCGCAGCGGCACTAGCTCGTTTGGCGTCTCAAATGCCCGATTACTCGGACGACGACTCCGACCTAGAGATTACTACCAAGCCAAAACCGATGCCCAAGAAGACTGCCACGGACACGGACAAGGCCGTGCAGAAGAAGCGACCGAAGTCCAAGACCGCCGACGCCAGCGGCACCAAGAACTTGACGAAATCGACGGTGTTCGACTCGATTGCCCAAGCAAAGCGCCTCAGCATGAGCGGCGACTTGGAGCTGTCCAAGGCCGCGAACCCTTTCCAGAAGGCGAAGAAGGCTGCCAGCGGCGTGATTTCGCTCTAGAGTTTTTGTTCCGTGTGGAAAGTTGTGACGAATGCATTGAACAACCTTGTCATAAACACGAGAGACTTTTGTCGAGGGAGGACAAGTTTGCGATCGGTTTGGAGCCATTGGGATATTCAAAACGTTGATCTCGTCGGTGCTGTTGAAATAAAAAGATCGGAAACTCGAAATGGGAAATACAATTCAATTGCCAAACTCGAGTGCACTTGCACGATCGGGTTTTTCGGCCATTTTCGATGTGAATTTGATGAAGAATTATTGTACAACGAGGTCATGTTTTTGTTCAGCTCCAATTCGCAAACTGCTTCATCGCTGCATTCAAACGAGATACAAAATGCATGATATACACATTTTCTTACATTGTCACTATGGGAATACTATATCCACTCCAAAGTAATTTTACTATGTTATACTAGTAAACGGTTCGCAAACAACATTGCAATACATATTTCAAGAAGTGAACAAAACTTCGCTCATTTTTTTCCTTTCTTCTTCTGGGTGGCAGAGGCATAATGATCACACTTTGCGAGCGACAAACTCCAGCTCCACGACGACCATCTGGTGTACCTTGGAAGTGGCAGCATTTCCGCTCGGCTCGTTCGATGTCAGCCACAATTCCACACCAAGGCCATAACTGCATAGCGCTGTCGCCAGACATGGACTTCAACTTAATGTACATAAACAATGACGTCCTCTTTAGGTGCTTCTCGCAACGATGGCAACAGTTTCACCGTTTATGGCGAGGTTCGTTGCCGCCACGACGTCGGCTATCGATGGTTTTACGTACAAAGATGACTATAATCGCGTCAAAGTGCACGAAATGTACTTCGTGTGGTTTTGATGGTACATTCGCCATTTTGTGAAAACTATAGTCATATCCGAAAAAAATCTTTCCCTCCACCTCCGAGATGTCCTTGCAATGGTAGAGACAACAGCCGCAGCGAAATTAATTACGTTCGCGATCTTGATGGATTACCTTGTTGTTAGCACAACTCTATTCGAGTTCGATTGGAAATTGTCAATAGCCAAAGGGTTAAATGCTTTTCATTCGGTTGAGCGACAGGAAAATACAGACGATCAACTTGGCAAATAATTGGCAACATAAATAGAATATTTTGATTGGCTGAATCCATTTTGATCGATTTACTTGGACTGGTGCTCGCCGATAACATGAATTAAATTTGCACCCATCGGACATGTGAAACAACTCACACGACGTCGTTGTTGACCATGGTTTCACGAGGCGGAGTGTGCAGCCCTGTCGACAACCCAGAGCGCATGATTGCTTTGACTAGAGTAGCCGGCACTTGGTCCTTCGCAGGAGTCGACCAAGGTTAGTGTCAAGAGCCGTGCGTGACGACGTCAGTGTCATGCAGACCGGGACAGACTCGGTGGAATCGCACGCACTAGTCACACGAGGGGACTGTTCGCCTGCTATTTCCCCACAAGTCGTCGCATTGGCGATTGCAGGGTCTATCGAGGGGCTGAAAGAGTCGGAGGGGGGCGGGAAGGCCGGAGGCGCGACGAGGATTTTTTGATCACCATGCGAAGCACCCTGTCCATTCCTTCCAGGTTTCGTTGTCGGCTATAGAAATTCGTCCACTCCATCGATTGTCGCTTGAATCGTGGCCACACGTCTTCGCACAGCGCCACGAGCAGCGCCACCTGAAACTCGTCAAAGAACGACGTGGGCATGACGTTCCCGACAATATCCGCGTCTTGCCGCAACCAGCTCTCGAGCCTAGCCACGTAAATCGGTCCCCATACCGTCGAAGTCGGACATGCCAACGCGCATTGCGGTGACAAGCACGTCGCGACCAACGTTTGCGGCGACACAAGTCGTTGCTTGAATTGCTCGACAAGTTGCCAAGCTCGAATTTCTTCGGTGCGAAAATCGCGCTGGCAGAACGCGAGAAACGTCGACTGGCCCTGGCGCGATTGCAAATAGTGATCGAGATCGTCGACATGGAAGTGGCGTTTCTTGAACGTGATGGTGGCGAGCCGCGACGGCGGCGCGCTCGTTTGAACGGACGTTGCCAGGTGCCGCAGCGGCACGGTAATGTTGAAGTAAAACACATACTGCACCATGAGGGTGAACAGGATGTTGCGAACATGGAATTCTTGGCCGAGAGGCATGGCCAGCACCAACTCGAGGCCACCATGGACCAAACCCACGACGACGAGGAACATGGTCGTGCGATTTGTTCGCCGATACTTGGATTGAAAGCCCAAGTTGTCCATGTAGGGCGGCATGTGCCTGGCCATCCAAAGACTGAGCACCGACCCGACCACCCCAGTCACACCTGTCCATGCCAGCAAGATCTACAACGTTCAGCACGGCGCCAACGGTCAAGGGCAGGAGTAGTGAGCGGAACGGTATGTACCATATTCAGCTGTTTCCTCTCGGAAACTTCATTGTGTGTAAAGCCAAGGACGACGCAGCATGGCACGATCAAGATCGAGCCAAAACCAGCAACGGCCCGTAGCTGCACCTTCGGGTACAGCAGCCACCGGTAAAGCGTGAGCCGGGCGACTTGGTCGGGTGTAAAATGCGTCTGGTTCACGACCAGGTCGGTGATTTTGAACATGATAGTAGCGGCCACCGCGCTCAGCACGTACGATATCCTACGGCCAGCCATTGCAATTCGACTCGAGAAAATACCTGTGAACGCACAACCACGTACCCTGCAAAGACTGGAAAGATGTAGCCACATATGACGTGGAGCGCCGATAGCTCCTCGGGCGAAAAGATGCGAACGAGGGGCGCGGTCAAGCAGAACAGCGTGCAGAAGAGTCCTGTCGACGCCACCAGGTACGGCTGACAGTACTTGATCGGGGCGACGTGCATGTTGACCACGTAAATGTACAACACGGCTGGCATGTGCAGGTACGCACACCAGCACAAACCGAACGGAAGAGAGACCACCCACGACAACGCCATGGCGTTTGCGCCAATGACGCTGACTACCTCCCGTCCACGTCGTTTGAGAAAGGCTCCAACTAATTTTAGGCGATGGAGTTTCATGTCTAGCCGTGGTTTTCGTCGTGAAAGTGGTTCGGGCGGGGGATATGGCTGACGCGAGTTGTCGCTTAGCCGTGCAGTCCCTCTCAGGTGCTTAAACATCGATGGGGAATCACACGAACCAAGACAATTTGTGACTAGCTGACGCACGGGACTGTGTTTGCTCGCTCGATGCGTCGTTTAGCGTCAGTTTGGCTTAAATGAGCTGGCATGACGCATCACGTCCCACAGCTGCACACGTTCCTGACGTGGCTGGCATCGACAACTTGACGCACGAGCTGATAAAAGTTTGTGTCCATTTCTGGTCATGGCATCTCTGAATGCACGAATCACATGGACGGACCTGGCAGCCAACGTCAAGGCCGTTGGAGGTGTCGCTCAATCAAATGTCTACCCTGCAGCAGCTCGTCGCGGCGTCGGAGTTGCCCTTGTGTCTTCAAGCACATGTTGTGTACCAGAGCAGCCGACCTTTTCACGATTCGGCGTCCGTTGCTGACTTGGTCCACAACTGCGTTCATTGCAGGGCGCATTTAGGGCCCCTGCGCGAAGTTGAGCGGAGAGACTCTGTTGCCGCGCCCCCTTCAAGCGTCAGGTCGAGTGTGTGGGTCAGTCGTACGAGACCGCCCTCTTGACCTTCGACACGTTTGCGTTGTCGTGCCATTAGCGTACAAATGAGCTAGATCTCGTCGACCGAGGGTTTGTGTGCCTGTTTGTCGTGTGCGCATTTTGCCACAGCTTGAACTCGCCGCGGATTCTCGTCGTCCACTACTCCCTCGTCAAGATCGAGGGGCTCCAGTCTGGAGCAGCAACAACCTGAGCTCTTCCTCATGCCGTGTTTCTTTCCGGTTCTAGCGATGTGTGGGTATCCGACGTGCGCTTGGAGATTGATCTCCGGCATGTTGCAAATCAAGCCTCCCCCCGGCCTCGCCAACGTACGATCGACGCGAGTTCACTGCGCCGTCTCCAAGACAGTATTGCCCAGTCGTGGGCCAACCTCACGTGCTTGCTGTGGATCACTCGTCCCCTTCTCGGCCGTCCCCCCTTCGCCAACTCCGTCACTTTCACGGCATGTGTCTGCAATGCAACCACAAAACGACATGCCGCATCATGGCTGCCGCGTTGTCGTCAGGTTTGAGCTAGAGCAGCTGGATATATCGGATTCGCAGTGGTCGTGAGCATCGACGACCGCAACGTCACTGTGGTGGTAGCATCGAATCCGCAATCGTCGACGCCGGTTTGGGTACATTGCGTTCGTGGCATTGTCCTCAACGACACCCCCGCGTGCCACGAGCTGATCGATGCAAATTTTTTTTGCGACCCGTGGGTCCATGGCGCGCCTTCGTCCCATGCGATCCCGTTTTGCGATCACGCGGGCTTCACTCCTGTGACTAGCTTGACCTGGGTGTACCAGTTTGGACGAGACCTGGCCAAAACGTCGTAAGTCCGTTCGTTTCATCGCCAGCACAATCGCCGCCTCGAAGAATGCGAGGCGAATTCACCAGCACTAGCATCTAATGCATCGAGCTCATGGAGCCGCCGTGGGGGACGTTTTTGTCGTGGGACAGAATTTTTTTTGCGTTTGTGCAAGCCATCGCGGGGGCCGCGGGGAATGCCGTCCAGCATCTCAAAAAGAGAGACGTGTCATGCGCGGCGAGCAGCCATCGGACGAACAGACCTTGAGTCCTGACCAAGCAAATAAATGCTTGTGCAACTGCATTGCCCACTTGGACATGTAGGTCCTGGACGTCAATGTCACGTGTGGTGTCCCGGCGGCTACGATTTGACGGCGGGCAAAAGCAGGATAAAAGTGGCCCGGCGTTCTTTCGATACCACATCATCGTTTGTAGCCTGTGGGCGAGAACACGTGAGAGATGCACACTGTCTCAGGGGGATATGTGTGAAAGCGAGCTTGGTCAAGTTGAGAGCACAAAAATGCTTGAGCTGAACAAAGGGGAATGCTCCCCGCCTCGGCATGCCGTTGAGACTTCGGTGCTGAACAGTCCGAGCGTTTGACTCGACCGACGGCATGTCCACCGTCTTTGCAGAACCTTTCATCCAACTTCACAGCCCATACTTGTTGACATTTCTCGTAGGTTATGGGGGGGACGGCCGGCCATGACAGTGTGCACGAAATGCATTTGGTTTGAACGAGTCAAGGACGCATATGAGCAATTTTGTTTGCAGGCATGGCGCCCTAAGTTAGCGACGACAGGATCCGAATCGTCGTCGTCGCTGGCGTGCGATGGACTCGACGCCTGTCAGATATTCCCATCGGGAAATTCGTGCCGATGTTTGCTTCTCTCGCGGGATGTGATTCCAATGGACCACTGACAACGACAGCGCCATCATCTCGGACGTACTTAGTTCCCTTGTCGATTGCGAATGGCGCAGAGACCGATACCACCTGCCCTCGATGCCGCGACTTGCGATGGTGGAGAAAGCGGGGTAATCTCCAACCCATTGAGACGCTGGTGGTGTGCACGAGGTTGAGCGGTGCCGTCCAGCCAACAACCAGCTCCACCGGCTGCCAACATGTTGCATTTGAATCGTGGACGTGTGCCGCTATCATCGCGGGGAACGTGTTGATATCTCCTTGAGAGGGCTCGAGGCGACTTGACTGCGAGAGAACCCACCAAGATGTGAAGGCATCATCAAGCCGTTTGGAATCACGGGGACCGATGTTGTCATGGCCGTGAAGACATTGTTGACTTCGACAAACTCGAATGAAACACCACGATGCTGTCGGGATGGCCTCCAACGACCGCACGCAAACGACCGACGGGGGCGGATCGCTCGACCTGAACTCAATGTACATGCCTGTGCCGCGTTCGCATCTTACGCAACGTTACCGCGCATCGTTCGACTTGCAAGCAGACTCCATGGAAGAGGGTCATGTTGTTTTTTCGACGACTTCCAGCTACCGCAGTTCGAAGACCCGTGGCCACGATTCAAGCAGCAATCCATCGAGGGGGCACATTTCGACCTGACGAGGAAGGGGCACCGTTCTTCGCAAGGTGGTCCAACACAACGAGTTGGTATTCCCCGTTGGGCTTGACGCCACCATGCCGTCCGCAGATTGGATCCCCGTGGCGCATGGCACAAAGGGCACCGTTGCCTCTGCAGGATTCTGCGCAGTGTTGTTGCTAAAGGAGGAAGCGGCGCCTTCGTGGCGATGACTTCTGCTACGACGACTGGTCCTTGGCAAAACGATATTACCGAGCAACTCCATGTGGTAGGGGAAAAACAACAAACTTCGTTCGCGACGTGAAATAACCTTCGAGTCATGAGCCCAGGCGAGAGCAAGGGTTTCAATTGGGATATCCCATCGTCAAAGTATACGCCATAGTGTGATGATACCATGGGCATGTACTTCCCGTCTACAGTGTCCACACCGGCGGTGGCGGCCTGCTAGGCCACACAGCGGCTCTCAGTGGCATTCCCAAGGAGTCCAGCACGGTGTTTTTCATTTTGCCCGGCTCAAGCATTTGAAGTGTGCGCTCACAATGCTGCTGGCGAGTTGTCCTGGTGACCATGTCTGTGTATGACATATCCCCCGCGCTACTACGTACAGAGTGGCGTTGCATGAAGGCTCGTGCTCCGCGTCCGTGGCCATGACCTCAAAAGCCAGGACGACGACGTAGTTGACATTCCAACTCGTGCCGAACGACGCTAGGCCATCAACACGTACGACCTCATGGGCCAAAATGTCCTTGCGCTTCAAATCGCGAAGTTGATGGTGGAGTGGCCCTCTGGCGGATGTGGTGGACGCGCGCTTGCACCCGTGGTCCGTCCGTGATTGTACTACCTGCACGCGCGTCGCGCAACACGGCTGGGAATAGAGTTGGCTAACCCACATCCTGGCGGCGTGTTGCGGGAAGCCCTGCCTGCTAGACGATTCCATTTCGACCATTGTATCATCTCGAGCGCAAGCCCTGGAACTGAACTCAATGTCAAAGCATGAACGAAGCAGTGAAGACACCATACTTCCGATGGAATCCTTCCCTTGCCATCACAACGTAGCCGCCACTCGTCATGGCGACGTGTGAAGGATGGAGGGAACAAATGTCAAGAGCGCGGCACACCCCCGTGTCGAATAATACGAGTCTCGTCCGCTGAAGCCAGTTGGACATGGGGAAACGTATATTTCCGCAGCTTGCAAGCATGTGAAGCGCCTGAGCGTTGACGTTGTGTTGTCATGCCGGTGCATCCACGAAGTTGGCAGGGTCTGCGCCATCGGTCTCTTGTGGTAGCATGTTGGCCACGAAACATCTAGGGTATTTTGACGACATGGCGGTCAACAGCCGAGCATGAATACATTTTCGTTGCAAACACCATGTAGCGCGCAACGCGATGCGTTGAGGAAATGACCGTTAGAATCGAGCGCTGAAAATGCAGCGATCACACGCTTGCGCGACTCCTCGTCCAGCCCTGTACGAAAGAAGGTGTCGTCGAGGCAGCGTTGTGAACCATTTGTTGCGTGATGAAGAGGGTACATCTCGATTGAATGTCTACTTCTTCTTTTGCGAGCGCTTACCAGCACCCTTCTTGGGAGGTCCACGGCCTTGCTGCTTGAGGGTCGCGTTCGTGTCGAGTCGGTACTGGTTGAGCTTTTGGTAGTATTCCGAGTACCCGCCCATGCCCATCACGAGCGGCTTGTTGAACCAAGATACAACCTTGTCACCCTTCAACTGTGCGCTGATAATCTTGTTCCCTGACTTGATGTTGTTCTGCGGCAGCCGCTCAAAGATCTTGCGGCTCAAGTCGGCCAACTGCTTGGCTGTCGTCGACATGGCGGCAGCGCGGCGGAAACACAGGTTTGGTTTGGGCCAGTCATGCCCCCAGGCAGCGATTGCAAGTTATGTATTCCTCGAATTGCACAGAATATATGCACTTTAAAATTTTGCTTATCTATGTTCTATATTATGTTTAATTTGAAGTTATTTCAAAAATACTTCTTAGCTCCTGTACAGTGTGAGAGGAGGGAGGCGGACCAAGTCGTTACAAAGCCTTGTATACGAGGAGGGAAGACAAGTGTTTGCTATTTTTATTGAGAATGTTTACAAATATACAGATATTAATTACAGCACGCGTTTTTGCGGGTTTAGTCGATGTGAACAATTTCGCATTTGAACGACTTCGTCGACGTGCTCCATCATGTGCCATTCATGCGTGTGTAAGATCGGTCCGTCGATGCTGGCGTCGGACTTGTCCTGCTTGAAGGACGAAGCGCTAAAGGTGGTGGCTGCCGGTGCGGACTACCTCCATCTTGACGTCATGGATGGCCATTTTGTGCCCAACATTACGTGGGGGGCGCCAGTGATCAAGAGCTTACGCAAGCATACGACTGCTTTCTTTGACGTGCACATGATGGTGTCTGAGCCAGAAAAGTGGGTCGACGACATCAAAGATGCTGGTGGCGATCAGTTTACTTTCCACTTGGAATCGACGTCCGACCCTGAAGCCCTGATTCGTCAAATCCGCGCTGCAGGTACGTCGTATGCCCAGGCCTGTTTTTCTTGGTCTCACACTGCAACCACAGGCATGAAGGTTGGCGTGGCACTGAAGCCCGGAACTGCCGTGGAGAGTGTATTGCCTCTCGTCTCACTGGTTGATATGGTGCTCGTGATGACTGTGGAACCAGGCTTTGGAGGCCAATCCTTCATGGCCGACATGATGCCCAAAGTGTCGTTCCTGCGTGAACGCTTCCCCACGCTGGACATTGAGGTTGACGGCGGCCTTGGTCCTTCCACCATTGACGTTGCTGCCAAAGCTGGCGCAAATATGATTGTCGCGGGGAGTTCAGTCTTCAAAGCCACTTCTCCTGCCGACGTCATAGGTCTCATGCGGTGCAGCGTTGAAGTTCATGGAAACGGCAAAACTGCTTAGTAATACTACACTCTCTGCCAGTCTATTGTTTTCTGTTACCTTTTGCAATTCGTCCTGCCAATTTAAAGATATAGACCTCCCTCGATCCAAAAAAATTGATGTAGTAGTACTACTATCCAGTCACTTTCATTACTGGGATCCGAAATGCCAAGATTGTTGCGGAGGAGCGTGGCGACAACGGCCGCCAAGAATGCCGCAGTTCGTGTGTTTGCACCGCACTGGGGAAGTGCACATCTCCCCCAAGGTGACTTTATCGCGCAGGTGGCAAACGCTGGCTTCGACGGGATTGAGATGTCATTGCCATTGGATCCTCGCGAGCGAAACCAGTGGACTCGACGAATTCGCGATGCTGGATTAGAGCTCATTGCCCAGCAGTGGGAGACAGCGATGGTGTCCAACTTCCACGAACACAAGGCGGCCTTGGAATCGTATCTACGCAATGCAGCGGCAGCGTCTCCGCTGTTCATCAACACCCACACGGGCAAAGACTTTTACACGTTTCACCAAAACTGCCAGCTCTTGGAGCTTTCGATGCAGATCTCCAACGACACTGGTACGAATTCCTGCAATGTACTTGTCGCTCGCTCATGCAATGTTTGTAGGGATCCGCATTGTGCACGAGATTCACCGAAGTCGCTTCAATGGCCACCCGATGCTCCTGCTGCCATACTTGGAAAAATTCCCCGACCTCGAACTCAATGCTGATCTTTCTCACTGGTGTGTGGCATGTGAATCATTGCTGGAGGATCAACAAGAGATGCTCGAGAGCGTCGTGTTCCCCCGTGTCCGTCACATCCATGCGCGCGTGGGCCATGCTGAAGGCCCGCAAGTGACCGATTTCCGCGCACCCGAACACAAGGAAGCGTATGAGCGGCATCTTGCTTGGTGGGACGCCATTATTCATTCGGGCAATACGACCACAATCACACCTGAATTCGGCCCGGCACCTTACACGCCCACTCTGCCTTACACGAACCAGGTCGTGAGCGACCCTTGGAAACTAAACGTTGCTATGCGAGACATTCTCAAGCTGCGTTATGAAGAGCTTCAACCATATTTGTGATACTTTGTGGGGTCGCCGTGGAGAACGAACATTTGGAGAGCTGGCACTCGGCCCAAACAACTTACCAATGCATGCTATCCTATGGTGAAAGGGTTTGCGCCATGTCGGCGAACACCACGAAGTAGTGCACGGGGGCTTCGAGAATATTTGGTTTATCACTGAAACGCGGTGGAGTCAGGGGTTGAATCATGCGTCTAAAACCAGTGCATGAAGTGCACAAATTAGCTTGAAAAGTGTTTAGAACCACCGCGCATCTTGGGCGCTGTGGATCCAAGCCCAGTAGGCGGGTAGACCAGGCCATAGACTGCGATGGTTGCTGCAGAGCGCGTTTCGAAGCGCGGTGGCTCGCCAAACGCGGTCAACTTCTCAAGTCGCTATCTTTTTTCCAGATTTTCATGCGATCGATTATTCATGTCAATTGTCGAGGTTCCGGATACACGTACGGATACGGAAAATACCAATTGGTTGGTGTGCCATTCCCGGGAACCTATTTTGGGCATGGCATCACTGTGGATATCTGGTCGAAGCGAGCACGATGACAAAGCACGACTCATCGGTGCAGCGCTTTAATGTGAAGAAGGTCAAGCTGCACAGAAAGAAGCGTGTGGAGGCCAAGAACCAGAAGAAGGTATTCATCCAAGCCAAAGGCGACAAGAAAACGGTCGGCAAGCCACCTCCGTCCAAGAAGAAGATTCGCCGCGACACCAAACGCGCCAAGCACAACGCCAAGTATGAACAGGAGCGACTTGTGGCAAGTGGATTGGTGACGAAGGAAGACATTGAGAAGCTGCAGGCAGCCGAAAACGACGACGAGAACGACGACATTGCCGAATAAATCGTTGAGAGTGCTGACGACTTCGATAACATTTATATATTCTATCCCTGTGCCGCGTCGACGTCCAGAGTGCGACATGTTTGCCACGCTACCCTGCGCTCGTCCCTCCTGCCTCCAACACAAGCAGGTCCTAGGAATGACAATGGAATTGTTTTGGAATGGACCAAACGGGTCTCCCTTGCATGCTTTTCACAACAGAACGACAAAATCCTTGGGGGTGATGGAGGGTGGCCATCGTGGGAACGGGACCGGTGTAGTGTGCACGATTGGAGAGCTCCGTGAATTTGAATGAAGCCAAGGACAACTGTATCCAAATAGAAAGGCCCACACGGCGTGCAATCTGCGAGCCGATTTACTTCAACATGACCAGGTTGACGACATTCACTAGGAAATGTGGTAGTTGCACCAAACGTCACAGTGCCCTTGGCGCAGCCGATCCATCAGTGTTGTTCCCATAACTTAATTAAATAACTCTTGAGCCTAACTGCAGTGGTCGCGTCAACCCTGTTGCTGCCTTCGCTGGAGGGCCTGCCATGCCTCCTCATGTGCCTTCAGGGACATCGCGACATCACTGCTACTGGGATCGTCCGTAAATTGGTCCCAAAACAGACCGCACGAACTCGCCACTGGGTCTGCTCGTCGCGGCGACAGTCTGATTGAGTGACGAGGACGCAGAGGCGGTGGATCGTCTCGAGGCCGCTTGGTATTCCGTGTCGGCGTCGTCGGGAACGCCATGTCGACTTCATCCGCGACAATCGAGCGGAAACAATCATCACTGTCCGTGACACGGATCGAGGCATGCTGCAAGATGCGTCTGCGTGCGACAAACACCCACCGTCAGCCGAAACCACCGAGAAAGGGCTATGTACACGACACGGCGTACCGTGTGAGGACGCGGTGGTGTGGGCCGTCGAGGCGGGTGATAAAGTCTGGTGGCGACTGTGGCTCCATGGTCGGATGGGCGTGGTAGGTCATCGATCGTGGCGGTCGCGCTGGTCGTTGCTGTGCTGACTCCACAGAGATTATGAAGCCGCGAGATCGTGGTTCGTTTCAAGATCTTTGCCACCTTCGATATTGCGAGGGGGCGTTCGATATTTTGGCGAGTTGGTTGTCGCGGCGAGGTGGCCGCCGACACGCTCGAAAATTGAAATTTCGAATCCGAGAGAGGTCGGATTATTTTGACTGTAATGCAGTCAAAATATAAAATTCGCATGGATCGATATGGGACAAGTCAAAATACCCCTCGCTATTTTGCCCTTCAATTGCACACTGGAGATATATTTGGACTCGAACTAGATGGACAGTGGCATGCCGTCAGGAGGAGGATGCACGGGCGACGAACTTTCAGCGCGCGTTGGAGGGATATAAACTTTATGCATTTCAACGGCTACAAAGCAGTGAGGGGTTCAAAGGGACGCGCCTGTTGTGGCGACGAGCGCTTCCTGAGTTCCGTTTTGTTGGCTGAGCAGGCACGGCTTTCGTGTCGTGGATTTTGTTGGCTTCGCCCTGGTCACCGAATCCAGAAGGGGGCAGTCGACAATGTTATGCTGGAGCCACGAGTGCCCTCAGCACGAGAAACCCAACGTGTTGTTCATGGCACTGGCTTCAATGGTGACAACTGGTTGTCCTGGGAGGACGCCTCCATGCACGATGCGATCCAAATTCCAAGAGCGGCGTCGACCCAATCGCCTGGCATGGGAAAGATATTGCACATGGTTAGATTACATGTAAATACGGCGATGTTGGATTTCTATGTGTTGGGTCTACTTCAACTCGACGCGGTCGACGAGTCCGTGCAGCATGGCTTTCATTTCTTGTAGCACCGTCAGGACTTGCGGAATGCCACGAACTGCAAGCTTGTCGTGGTTGGCGTCGTTGTCCGACGAAAGCGCCAATAGATGGGTTGCATGGAGCACGCGGAAGCGGGCGGGAAGAAATGCCGCCGGCTTCCATCGCACGGCCACCACTTCTTGGTTGACAAAGAAGAGGGCCAGGTGGTCGAAGCGCGCATGGAGCGCCGAGAGAACGTCTTCCAGGGGGTGGAGGCCCACAAAAAGCTGGCCAAACGGATTGGATTGTTTGAGATTTTTGTAAAATGGAATTGCAAATCGACCCTTCGCCGACGGAAACACGTCCTTGTTGCCCAAATGCGCCAAGTGGAACACCACGTCGTAATCCATCACGTGAGCAAAGCACGCTTGCCACCCATGGGGCGCCGCGCCTAGAATTCAACGCCAAACGAGGGGTTTAGTTTTGCATACTCGATCACGAAGACGACGTACCGTGGGCTAGCCAATGCGTCCATTGCGCTGACGTAGCCTTTGCCAGTGACACTAACCGCTGGGCGAGCACCGGTTCATGCACGTGGCGCGTCCAAAAGGACGTCTTGGGCGCTGTTTCGTACGATGCCGCAATGTACAAGGCAGGGTGGGTGCTTGGACTGCTGCGGGACGCCGTGAATTGCTTTTGGATATCTCGGCGGTCATCTTCGGTGAAGTGTTGGTGCAGATCCACGATCAAGGGCTGCGTGTTCCAGTCGAAGCGAGCAACCAAGTGCAGCACACGGGTAAAACCCGAGAGCACAGACTGAGGGGGCGCAGGCGACAGAAACACAGACGCCACGAGGAGTTCACTGCTTTCAAGCGGGAGAAGGGACGTAGCCAAGTGGGCATCTAGCCACTTCATCCACAAACGAACGGTTGGGGCGAATGCAGAGTGCTGAGTGCTGACGGCGTGGATCATCTTTGCGTGGAGGGCGCCGTAGTGCAGCGCGTAGAAGTGGGAGTGGGGCCAGTTCTTTTCGCGCTCGGTGACAATCACGACGCGAAAGGGGAAGCCTCCCACGAGGATGTCCATGCCGTGTTCGTGAACTTCGCATGCGCCGAATTTTTCCAGGGCCAGAGCGATTTGGACGTAAAACCCGAGCTTGGCGTTCGCAACGGCATCGGGAGTCGTCGGCCACGACGAGCTCGTTTCAAATTGCATCACGACCGTGTACGGCTCAAGGGTTGTCGTGACGAACTTGGCGCCTTGGGGGGGCGCCACGTCCGAGTTGCCGGCGAGGGGATGTGGTGTGGGAGGGTCTGCGGCCGTGCGGCGCAGCGCCGGAGCAATCAACTGAAGGTCCACGACCTTCAACGGGAGGATTGTGTCGTCCAAGTCACGAAGCTTCGACTGTAGTGCTGTCCACGTGCGAAGGAGAGGGTTGATGGAGTAGTCGACTTCGTTCCACGTTTGGTTGGACGACACAATCGCGCGTCCGTCGACGGTAGCGTCGTCAAAATGAAGCGGCAGGATCGTGTGTACGATTTGCGACACAATTTGCGACGGCGGGACGTCATCCCACACGACCGCTTCCACAATCGATCCGTCTTTGAATCGTCGCAGCTCTGCCTTGGTCTTCCAGAACGCGCGAAAGGCCGCGGCATCGACGGCGTTGTCTGCTTCCGGCCCTTTGTCCACGATGCGATGAGCATTGTCGGGGTTCACACCAAGTCCGATTACGACCTTGTGAATCGATGGAGGGGTTTCCGTCAGTGCCCACGTCGTTGCCGACGGTTTGATGGCCACTGGTCGAATGCGATGGACGCGGTCGCCCAGCGCCTTCGCCACCACCCGCTCTAGGTCGTTGGGCAGTGCCAGGTCGCCGGGAATCTCCACATTCTGAACCACGCTAGTCGACACGGGCACCCAAATGTACTCGTCGTACCGAGTCCAGAACGAGTGGCGGTCGATAAAGATAAATTGAAAGGCTTCCGCCGTCGCCTTCGGCAGCACTTGGATGGACTGCTGCGCCAACCACTGGAGCTCGCGCCACCCCGTCCGGGAGACACGACTGACGACGTTGACTCGACCGCTGGGGTCGAGGAATACAACGTCAAATGCACGTTGGAAGGCAGCAACGCCCGCTGGTGTCGGCATCACAACGATATCTTCATCTAAACCATCCATATCTTTGGAAGACGCCGCGGGAAAGACTAGCGCGGTGGTTGCCAAGTCCGTGGTCGCGACAAACTGGAGCCAGATCTTCACCATTGCATCGGCTGGAGTCGAATACGAAAATTTCCCGGATCGAATCAAGTACAGCATCAGCATGGTCGCTTGGAACCCGTTGAGCGCGTCCGGCGCACATGTCGTCGCCTGCCGTTGTCGCAGCCACACTTTGATGAGAATGCATGCCTGGACAAACGATTCGGACTGGGCAGCAACGGCATGCAGCGCTCGAAAGTGGCTGAGTAACGCCATGTCTTCAAGCACTGAGTTGTTGTACACGGGCGTGGCGTCGAGCGGCGGGTCATGTCGGAGGTTGCTCTTGCCTGGATGGAGCTTTGAAACGGGGAATTTGCACTGAAACGACACCACCGGGATCAACTGCACCACGACTTGCGTTTTCTTTATCGGAGGAAGATGGAGGCGCAGGATGGGTTTGGATGTATCGCCAGCGAACGGCGCCACCGACACACCGGTCCACGGCAGTTGCTTGGACGTCTTGCCCTTGGGTGGTGTCTGCAGATGCGACGCGAGGACGCCAAGGTACATGTTTCGCTTGTCGTGATATCGGTAGTTGGTAAAGTCTTTCGGAACAAAGCATTCGTCGGGGAGGTGGATCGCAACGTCGATTGTGAAGGTGTGGTCGAGGAGGATGCCATGGCGCAACGAGTAGCTCCCGACGACGTCGAGGCGAGCTGGTGGGTGAAACGGAAGCACAACTTCCTTGTGGTGGTGGTGGACGACCAAACCAGGCATGTTGAGCGCCTGGGATGTGACTTGTTGCTCTGGAATCGCATCCAATGCCTCTTTCAGCGCAAACAACACTGCATTCACCGAAGAGAACGACGAGTAGTCAATCGTGACTTCCTCCAGCAGCTGGTCAACCTGGAGCTTGAAGAAGTTGGACTGGAACACACTGCTCTGGTCTGCTGCATGCAGCTGCCGCATTTCGTCGGTCGTCGGAAGCGCATACTTGCTCATCGTCGGTTGGTACCCTGGCTTGGACACGATCGATCTTACGCCTTCAACTCCGCCAACCATCTCCAACGCCTCCAATAATTTATACCCTTTCGAAAATCTGATACTTTCCGGATAAATGATCAAGAGCGTCATCAACGGCGCGCCAAAGCCTCCTCGCCCGGCCACGAGATCGAGCCGTCCACGAGCTTTAGATTGTTTCCATGGCACAGCGTCAAGAAGCAGCGCCAATGCACGGTGCCCCGTTGTTCAGTATCGAGCTCGTAGCCTACGAGGGACATGACCCCGACAAGTTGCATGCACATGCAGGGACTGCATTCAAAGTCGAATTGCTACGTTCGAGAGCACCGGACGAGGAAAAGAAGCACTTCGCGTTGGAGGAACGGCCTCCACTTATTCCCCCGTGCACTCCATTGTCATTGTCATGTTGACCTGGTTCGGTTCAACGGATCAAAGTCCCGTGGGTTGTTGGTGGGAAAATACTGCGATTGGATTGGATAAAATGCCGCCAATCACGGGTCTGGAATTCCCGCGAGCGACCTCTGGGCCTTGTCGCAAGTGCCCATTTTGACAGTCGCCACCACAGAACGAAATGTCCACGTCCCCGACCGCGGTGGACTCGCCCTCGATGTACGAGTCGTCAACGTATCCTCCAGACGGCCTGTGGCTGCCTGCATGGTCCTGTCCTACGGCAGATGCCACGGCCCATTCGCAGCAGCGAATTGTCATTGTGCGGCGAAATGGTGACGTTGTGCATGCCATCCCGTTCCCTGACCCGCCGGCTTCCTCTGAGGAGGTCATGCAGTCATTGAACCAGCATTGCGATCTGTATTATGGAGTTTCGCACCCGCATTCGTAATTGGCAGTACGCGCCACATGCCGACCAACAACTGCCACATGCCTGCATATTCCCGGCACAATCCATCGCATCCCCGTGGTCCTGCGCAGTGTCATGCTTACCTGACATCAGCCACCTCCACCGCACGGCCACAGCATTTGCATGCTTGTACAAGACTCGGCACGTTTATATCGGACCTGCCTGCGCTCTTGGGTATGGACGTCTCAAGTGTAGCCACGAGCTTAATTCCATCCTAACGATCACCTTTTGCCCCTCCTGGCGATTGTAAGCATCCTCAGCACCACGTGGGAGTCTCCTAGGCGATAGTATCCATCTTTCCGAGCGCTCCTGGCACATCGTATGACCGTTGAGACTTCGCCCGAGTTCACATTGCAACTGCGAAACGATGGCTGGCATCGTCAGCACCTGGACGGGGTTGCTTCAACTGCTCATGCAGGTCTGTCTTGGACAAGCTACATGCATGCAGCTCCGCATCAAGAGACTTGCGATGCCCACAACAAATTGACAAGGACAATTGAATTCATTCCGAGTTGAGCTGCGACGGCAAATGCTGTTGACGAACAAGACTGTCACCCTCGACGTCGCCGATTCGAAGAGTCTGCATCTGGGGCGTCCTGAGCTTCTGCAGACACATACTCCAGTGCCACACCTCGCTCTTGTCCACCTAAAACGTACTTGACGTCGACGGTTCCATCTACATCCGCACGGGTCAGACGACTGTCGTCGTGGAAAATTCCACCAGTTGAATGCGGTACCTGCGTTTACAGACTTCACAAACCCCGCGCCCCCCAACTTGTTCATTCCACGAAAAGTTCGTGCAGCCACGTGAACGACTTGGCCCACGGTCAACGGACATGGACGGGAACCGGCGCCATCGATTTGTTGGGGCGTTGTCGCCGCTGGACTCGCAGCAGTGGTCTCCACTTTAACCAGTTGCAATTTGGTCTGGACCATCGTTTTTTTGCCAGCAGCCGTCGCTGGCGCCTTTCGCGCAGCAACCACGGGAGACTCCTGGCTTGCTGCCTTGGGTCTGCCTCTCGCTTTGGTCGAGGCGGCGGGTACAGAGTCGACCAGAGCATGCTTGGCTATCGCTGTCTTCGGAGGTCTCCCACGTTTCTTAACCGGTACGTTGGGTGTATCAGCATTTTTCTTTGCGCCAGTGGCCTCCGACGAAGCGGCGGCGGTTCGTTCAACAGGTGCATGGACTTGTGACGGTGTCTGTGTGACCTTTTTGGCCTCCGCAGCAGTCGGTGGCTTCTTGGCCACACGTTTTCCCTTGGCTGTTCTGGGTTCTGCGATGGCCCCGGTCCCTTCATTGCCTGGCGAGGTTGCGGGCAAAGACGGTTGGCCAGCTTCCTTCTTCGGCCGGCCACGCATTTTAACGGAAACATCAGGAACGACGGCAACTTGTGATGTCGCATTCGTTGAACTCTTAGTGGTTGGTACATCCCTTGCAAGCGCATCGGCCAGAACCTTGGGTTGGGAAAGGACCTTTGGCGTCTTGGGGGCGAAAAAGCTGTCCAGGGAACCTTGCCCTGCGGGTTGGACGACGACGCCTTCCTTCTTCACTCGGCCTCTTCTTTTCACGGATGCATCGACCACCACCACGACTGCAGGAGAAAGAGTTTGTGCCTTTCGTTCACGCGGCTTTGGTTGCTGAACGTCGGACCCAACCGCCTTGTTTGGTGCGATTTCGTGATCGTCATCGTTGCTGTCGTCGGGTACTTCAATCTCTGATCCACTGTGCTCCGCGTACGACGTTTTGGCCTTTTTTCGCGTGGCGACAACTCGTTCGGGGGCAGGTCGTTTCATGCCCTTGGCATGATCCTCCGATTGAATGGCCGCATCATCTTTTCCGTCACCATCGGATAAATCTACCACATCTTTAGTTCCAGCAAGTGCCAAGGCGCATGCGATCGTGGCCAACCTTCCACACCGACGTCTTCGCTCGTGCTACTGGTTCCTGCAGACCCTTCGTTGTCAAAGTCAGGAATGTCTTGGTCGCTGTTGTACTTGAGGGGCTTCTTGCGGCGACCTTGCTTTGAATTGATGTCGTACTTTCGCGGCCGGCCGATGGGTTTACCCGTGCTTGAACGCGGCACACCAAACGCATACGGCTTGATCGCCACAACGCCCGTCGCTCCTGCCCACAGCATGTGCGACCCACTCGGAGATAACATCACGCGATGGATGGCGAGGGATCGGTCTGGAAACACACGCTTGCCGTTGGTCGCGGTGCTCTTGCGCGTCACTTTGGCATATGAAATACGAAGCTGTTGCGATGCAGCCGTGGGCGATGTCTGGAGCTGCACAATCGCCGTCGGCAACGACCTCTTGGTGCTGAGCCGATCGAGGCGGGATTGTAAAATCATTCCACTCGCACACGCCGACAGCATGACGGGAATGTTTGGAGGAATGCACTACGAGGACCGCAGCACGATTTCAATAGTTTACCCGGCACAGTAAAAGCAAGGCCACGTACTCGCGCTGACGTAAAAGACCACACGGGGCTGTCCAAGTGGGGATGCGTCAGCAAGAGGCGCTGCATGCCAGTCTTCCAGATCGTCAGTCGAGCCATTCGGTGCAGCAAAGACAACGTACCAGCGGATCGACCCCAAAGATAGCGCCTTGGTCTGTTGCGATAAATATCGTCGTGGGGTTAAACCACAACGCGCCCAGACCAAACGTAAAGTTGACGAGGCGGTGGGCGCGGAGGCACGCGCGGGGTTCCCGGATGTCCCAGATGCGAAGAGTTGTGTCCTACAAGTCGCTCAGGACGAAGAAACACGCCGCCTCGACAGCTCTCGCCTGCGCTGCACAATGTTGCTAGAGGGCACGTACGTTGCCAATCGAGCAGAAGACGTACGGGTCGTGGGGGCTCCACTCGATCTCCCGTACTGCGACCCAGCCGCAGCCCCAATGGTGCCGAGGTTGCTTGGACATGGAATCGGCTACGACAATTGGCAGTGACGCACACTCATCGAGATGGTCGTCGTGTTGCGGTTGGCGCCGTTGTAGGCAGCGATGCATGCACTATACCATCCTCAAAGCGACAGTGCGGGGCGAACGTGGCAACGGCGACCGAAGTCGACCGATTGCAACCTTCTTCGAGGACGTCTTGCACGTTCCACATGTGAATAGCTCCTAAACAGAGCGCCATGAGGACGGTGGATCGCTGCCCGACGACCGAATGACTCGTACCGTCGACTCGTCCCGTCAAGAACATGTACGGGTGCGTGCGCGACCACGAGATTGCCAAGAATGAGCTTTGGGGGTCGTGGTATGTGCCCAAGACGGAGTACGAATGGTCCTCGAGAAAGCGGTAGAGATGGAGCGACCCATCGCCCAGTGCGACAGCAAGAACGCCCAGCCCTGCCAACATGGACTCGTTAGCGAACAAGATGTAGGCGTGAACGAGCGGTACCTATTGGCAACGAAGCACATGCATGGGGAGCCCACTTGAGCACCCACGCAAATCCCCCGTTGTGTGGAATGGTAAGCACCAAGGACGAAGCGGGTGTCGACGCCTTGGATTTTGCAATACACGACCAGATCTGCACGACGTTCGAGCCCTCGTATCGGTCGTTATACACGTGGTTCGGAGTGACAGTGTCGCCGTCTGCGGTGACTTGTGTCGGATGCGCGCTTAAGGCAACGTACGACGCGTTTGTAGACGGAGGGTGCAACCAATCGAGCGTCCACACGGGACCTCCAGCATGCAGATACACGACCTCCTCCAACTCCTTCGAGTTGAACGGCTCGATAGAGATTGCTTGCTTCGAAGTCGTAGTCTCCACTTGCACGGGTCTTGCATGCTTCAGCGCGTCCACCTGGTCTGCCCGCAGCGTTGCCATCAATCTCGTTGCGCTCGACTTGCTGTGGAATGCAGTTCTTGCCTATGATTGGATGAAACACGAACCATTTTTCTACTAGGATTGGTCTACAATTCATACTACGTAGTATTTGTAATTTTAATATCCAATCCTTTTGTCGCATTCAAAATCATAGATGCCATGCAACCGAATCTGGAGCTGGCAGTCCGTCCTGTCACGCTGAGGACTGCAGAGCTGGTCCGTGTTGCTTCGTTATGCTGCATGACGAAAATACCAACGGCATGAGAGTCGCGCACTGTGCGATCAACGTGGTGTCCTCCGAAGTCGCACAAGAAGCGACCAAAAAGGTCCACACCCGTGGCGCAAGTGTCCTCAACTTCGCGTGCAAGCGCCAACACCACAACCTCTTCATGGTGCGCGCGCCAAGCTGTTGTAAACAGGGTGGAGGCACAGAGCTCGCGACATAGGGAGCTGACCGTGGGCTGGAACGATTCGAAAACTCCCTCGGAAATGAAGGACGAGGCGGCTTGATCCTTCCCTGGTTCGCACCGTGGCTCAGTGAAAGAAGCATGACACGAATAGCTCATGCTTGCCATGCAATGAAACGTATATAAGAGGTTCATGTCTATATATACCGCCCAAGGTGGCGTATGTTCGCAAGTGGGGATGCAAGTTGCTGTGGTCCCGCTGGACCATGCGGTCGAACTCACCGAGATGGACCTACCCGTTCGACTTGGACGGTGGATCATTGCATATGCAATGACCAAACACGTCGTGTCAGCGCTGTATTTGGTGGTTCAAGTCGCCATCATTTACAAGCTCGATGACTCGGAGAGACAAGTGACGCGAGTGATCAACATCCCCGGCACGAGCGCAGCGTACTTGACGCTGGCTGGACTCCACATCCTCCTTTTCGTGCGCACCTGCTTTCCCACCAACAGACGAAAGCTTACTAACCGCAACCTGCTTGCCAACAACACACGGCATCTCCAGTGGCTATCGCCGGCCAAATTAGCTTGGCTTGACCGACGACTCAACGAGGCCCTTGCGTGGCTTGGAAGCGACAACTTTATGGTAGCTTACAACTTGATCGAGCTCGCGGGCCAGACGTACGAAGCGTTTGCAATCTCGCATCAACTCGTCGACCACACGGCCGTGGCGACCTTCGTGGTGTTTGTGGCGCTGCACGCCATCGTGACGCCGCTTTGCTTCCTGACAGCCCACAAGACGACCAAGATCATCATGGTCAACTGGACGTCCAGCGTGTGCAGCTTCGTCATGTCGAGCCTGCTCCACATCGTGGCATATCTCATCCCGTTGGTCCGGTACGTCGTGTACAATCCAAACATGGCCCGCAATCCCATCGCCCTCGTCCGTGGCGTGCAGTTTACACGGCACAACATGGTCACGTCGATTCCGGACGGGGTCGCCAAGTGTGCGATCCATCTCGGGTCGATTGTGTCGCTGTGGCGCCTCGTCACGTCCCTCGGGCTGGCCACAAATGCCCTCCATCGCGGCCGACGTCTGACAAAGCAGACCTCAAGCAACCTGGCCTCGTCCAAGATGAAACACTTTGGCGTGCGTGGATGGGTCAAACTGTACATGACGTGCAGTGCGACGTGGGGAGTCGTCTTGTTGGTGTCTCTGGGTCATGCCGCTTGGTTCCGCGACGCGTGCCCGGTGTCCTGCGTGCTGTTCACCCGGCCATTGTGGGATACGCGATGCCAGTGCAGCTACGTGCATGTCAACTGCGCTGTTTTAAAGATCGCCGACGCCGAGACGGCGCTGCACGCGTCGGACCTCGGATCGAACGTGCTGGCGATTCTCATCAGCCGATGCGACTTGCCCACAGGTCTGCGCAATCAAACGCTGCACCAGTTTCCGTCTCTGTACTACCTCGGCGTCAAGTTCACCAACACGTCGTCGTGGCCAGACGCGTCGTTGCCTCCGTTCATGAGCGTTGTGGTGTTTCGAAACATGCCGATGGCCGTGGTCCCGACGATGTTGCTCGGCCAGTTGCCACGCGTGTTGGTCTCGATGACGTTGTCCAACTTGCCCCTCGTCGAGCCGTTCGAGGTGCCGGCGACGTGGCAAACCCTAACGCGGCTGTGCCTGACCAACGTCTCGATTTCGTCGCTGCCGACCACCGTTTTCGCTCACATGAACCTGAACAGGTTGTTTCTGTACCACAATGCCATCACGGCCCTGCCGAACGCTCTCCAAGGCATGCGATCCCTCAGTGTCGTCGACGTGTCGGGGAATCACATGACGAAAGCGCCGTGGAATTTGCTTCAACAGACGAGTCGGACCGTTCTGTTGTGCGGGAACCCCCTCGACGACCCGACTGTGCCCGACTTTGTCGATGCCAGGCAGCGCCAAGCGTACGTCGAGACGTTCCAGGCGTCGTGTATCAATCCGTGTGCCCCCGATTGCTACCGTCATTTCCTCGGCGACTACGAGTGCCAGCTGCCTTGTTTCACGTCTGCATGTGACTACGACCACGGCGATTGCGACGTGTTTCAGTTTGACAGGACATGATGAACCAAACGAGAGAAAAGAGACGTTGTCACTCGTGTGTCGTTGCGATCGGCTCGATGGACATGACGGCGCTGGACTCAAATCCATGTGAGGACAAGGCGACGGTATAATTCGTTCCACGAGGTAGCGCCACAGGGACACAATCGAGTCGAGATGGATCGCACACTGTCCGGAATCGACGTGACCATGTTGTGCCGTGTAAACTGCACGCCATGGACACGACGTGTACCGGACCAACGGGATGAGATATGCCACGATGTGGAGCAGGCTCGACATGACGAAGCTGCACACGCTGGACGTCCAGTTGACCATGATGATCTTGGTCGTCTTGTGGGCTGTCAGGAAGCAAAGCGGCGTCACGATGGCGTGCAGTGCCACAAACACCACGAAGGTCGCCACGGCCGTGTGGTCGACGAGTTGATGCGAGATCGCAAACGCTTCGTACGTCTGGCCCGCGAGCTCGATCAAATCGTAAGCTACCATAGAGTTGCCACGCAAGGATGCTCGTTCTCGCATTGTTGAGACGATTTTGCCGGCAAGGACGGTGTTAACGACGGCTGTGGGCTGTCTCTGTGGTTGGCAATGACGAACTAGAGTGTGGTGCGCAGGAGGATCACGAGAAATGGCCGCTGCGGTCTTGGTGGAAATGGCGATTACTGGGGTGACTTGCCTATCAGCGCATCCATCAAGGAGATGACTGCGACGTGGGCTAGTATGTACAGTGCTGATACGACATGCTTGGCCACGACAAATCTATCGCCACAGCCATGCCCGTCAAATCGGCGACCATGGGGCAGCAACTCTGTTGGAGGATTCCACGGACGCCACCCCGATTCGCATCGGGTAGAGTTCAAGCACAAAGGCAGACTGTCTGTGGCGGCAACGATGGATCGAATTTAGAACGATATGTTAATCTATCGTGGCGTGTCGAGTGTCGGAGGGCAAGTCCTCGCACAGGTAGCTTGCATGCGCCACCAGGGAAACAAGCCTGCCAGCTGCGAGGCTTGGTATATTTGCACGAATTCTAGCAGCGACACGTCTCTAGCCTGCATGGCTGCCTTGCAATGTGCATGGCTTTCGTCGAGATGACGCACTGCGCATGATGCGCACTAGACATGGTAGGAGGAACAAACTGCCATCGAGTCGGACGTTAGTTGGGTCTGTCGTTGGTGTGATGCCGTTAGATTTACGTGGCACTACACGTTTGGGTACTGCTCGGCTACGTAGCCCAAGTCGGTGACAGGGTTGAGTTTGGCCGTGGTCCACAGCTTGTCCATGTGCCGTCGGCCCATGAGGTGGCTTCTCGTGCTCTTGCAACTTGGTGCTGCAGTGGTCTGCGCAACGGGCGTCGGGCTCACGCCGTCGAATTCGTACGACACCATGGACGACGACAGGATCGTGTCGGTCGACGATGCAATGGATGCATTGCGCTTCCGCATCCCAACGACACAAGCGAGGCAGCGCGGAGCCGTCAGCGACAAGTCGGAGCACGCTGCGCAAACGACGTGGCCACATGCGACACACGAGTTGCACTTGCCCAAGGGTTTGGTGCGGCACATGGAGCATCGATGGGACCGTGGTCCGTGCTTTCGAGCAACTTGTGTTGGTGATGCGGCTGGATGCTTTCCTGACGCCGCAGACATACTTGCTAGAGGTCCCACGAGCTTGGAAGTTAGCCGAGATGCGACCCACGTTGACACGTTGCCGCTCCAGTCAATGTCGATGACTGTAAAATGCGTCAGTGTGTGGGGGGTGACTTGGACGAGCACGGACCCCCAACTGTGGATCGTGGCTCGCACGCATTGCTGAATCGGAGGAGTTGTCTCGACTTCGGCAGGAAGGGATGTGCGGTACCATGCATAGCAAGGACGGCCTTTCGAGTCGACAAAATGACGGCGAACTTGCGTGAAGATGGCGTCGCGGTCGCGGACAAACGGGACGGGCGATTTCACCACGCTGTATTGAACTGTGATCACGTTGTCCGGTGTTAGCGCGCTGAGCTGTGTAGTGAGTTCGACGTGGCTCGGAAGGACGGCATCGTTGGCCGACAGGACGTCCACCGTCCCGACCACGGTGGCGTGGTGGACGGCAAAACTCGACGTAGTCGTGGGCTGCGCCGTCGACGAGTACTTCTTCTTGTCCTGGTCGACGTAGACGTGGGAAAACAGGACGAGGTCGTCAAAGCCCTTGGTGGCCTTGGCAATCGCATCCGCACCTTGCGACGCCGTGAAGCGGACCATGATTTAATCGCGTGGGTCAAAATACAAAATGGCGCATCTCGTGTCGAATGGACAACTCCGGAACGCCTGCCAGACGGCCTGTCGGTGGGCGTGCCACCCGCCACGAGTTTGCCCCGCCAAGCCCTCTCCACACCCCGCGCCCTCCTTCCCTCGAGCCAAAACCCAACAAGAATCAAGTTGCGTGTGGGGGCTAGCTGCATCGGCCATCACTTCCGTCGTGGATGATGGCATGTCCCCTGGGCGTCCATCCCCACCCAGCGTGACGATCTTGATGACAGGCTGCCACGAATTGCTTGTCTCTCACTTGGTCCCGTCGACCTGTCTGAGAATGGACCGGCTTCAGGCTGTATGCAGCAGCTGAGTTGGAATCGAGAGCGCCGCACGTGCGGTATGCACATGGATTCCTTGCAAGCAAGTCGTAGAGGAGTTTGCTTTCCAACTCCACCACTCGCTCGACCCGCGCGGCCCACTGAGGTGGACGTATGAAGCCTCGAATGCGACGACTCAAAACACATCGTGGATGGAGCGTGTGGTAGCGTCGTCCTGGCGCGGTCGGATCAGTTGTAAAGTGAACTCGCTAACGTGTCGTCTGGTCGGAACCGTACTATAATACGATGGACGTAGAAGGGTCAGGAGCTTCACCCGCAGACAGCAGGGCAATTCTCCGACGGCAGCATGACCTTCCATCGTCGCCACCTTTGCGAGCCACACCAAGCGCACGACAGGAGGAAGGTCCCTTCGGTACGTGCCGACGCTCTCAGAGCATGCATGTGCATTGTTGCACAAAGCCAAGCGCGTACAAGAAGAGCAGAGGTGTTTGCGTCGACAGTGGCGTAAGCACTGGATCTCTCGACACCGTTCGACTACCTGAGGGCCACATGGACGTATGTCGGCGTGCGTGAAGGCGGTACCTACGTTGCCAACACACCCTGGACGCTTCGATTGCCGTGTTCATGCATTTGTACGAGCGGGACGACTCTTCGATCTGTGCCAACCTTTCGGCAACTTGTCGATTGGTTGCATGCGCGAGTCCATCGGCAGGCGCCTCGCGGCTGGCCATAGAGCACTCCCCTGCAATGCCCAGCCCCGAGAGCCACACAAATCCAATCGGGTGGACATGATGCGTCATGATCACAACAGCCGCTGGACCATTGCGTGTTATCGTTTTCGTTATATGCAGTCGGACCATCCGCGTGGCAGCATGTGCAACCGGAGATCGTCGACACCGACGCAGCACTTCGGACGAGTCTCCGTCGAAATCAAACACTCGAGCTCGGAGGTTCTAACGTGGATGGAAGTGTACCCAGAGCTGTAAAAAATCCCCAGCCCAGAGCGCGGTTGGCGGACGCCGACGCGCGCGCGTGTTTCGAGATGTAAATTCAAGTCCCAACATGGATACGATCTCTACATGAGCGCTCCAATTGTTCGCCAAGCGCTGGGAATCTGCATTGCTGCTAGCTTCCGTCGACGGACTCCGGTGGCTTTGTTTGATTTTGCACTCGGCTACCGCCCCCATGAGCGGCACACTCTGTCGTTGCGAACGATAGCAGTACCTGTAGATCGTGGGTTTTTGGCTCTCCCATTGCGCGAGTCGCTTTTCTTCGACTCGATTCAGCGCGTAGCTGACGAGTCGATCCTGAATCGGCACGTGTCGTTTCGGGGGAAATTTCTGCGCGACGTCCTGTACAAACTTGCTCCACGTGTCGTCGGTGGCGAGCAATGCCGGGCCGTCTAACGTCGCGCGTGGGATTTCCCCTGGCACGACGAGCGACGCCTCCAACACTTGCGGCTCCTTGGACAACGGAATGTTTTCTTCCACTAACGACGTGGTGTCGCCACTGCGGAGAAACTCGTACAGGGCGTGGAGTTGGTGCATTTGCATGGTGAGGGCTTGAACGTCCTGGGGCGTTGCAAGCATCGCGTCCGCAGTCTAGTCCATGGAGAAGGAGACGTCATGCAAGCTACGAATTGTCGAGCACACCGTGTCGTAGTGGAGGTGCAACCGGTTGAGAACCCACTTGACGCGCCGGAGGAGGAGCTGGTCGTCGGCTGTGTCGGCGTGCATGTGGTGTTCCAGGACGTGCTGTTCGTACGACGCGTGCGCCGCGTGCTGTGTCTCGGCTGTCCGCAACAGGTGCAAGTGAATCACATCCTTCAGTTCTCCGGCCAAGATGGACTCGTCCGTGTACATGCGCTCGATGCGGCGGATTGTGCCGGGGTGGATGTCTCGAACCGCATTGAGCAGGCTCTGCGTGCGTGCGACCTGTTGCTCGGCGTTGTGCATGGCAAACCTGCCCCAGGTCCAGTCAACAACATTTCGACACGGAAGTCGCACCGAGTGGCCTGCGTGTGTGCGTGCAGGGCTTCGAGCTCGGCTTCCTTGGCTTGGAGGCGCAACTTTTCGTCGGCCAGCGACATCTCCAACGTCGAAATTACGTGTTGGTACCCGACCGCGTTTTCCTCGAGCGAGAGGCAGTACGCTTTTTGCTGCTCCAAAGTTTGGATGAGCGTCACGCGGCTGTGGATGCCGTCAACATGACCAAAGAGCGTGTGGTGCTTCCAAATGCGAAAGAACGAATACGTCGTGTGTCGATGCTGGCGGCGATGGAAGGCCCGAATGAGGCCGTCTTGAGTTGCATGGCGCTGCTTTCGTTGGAGCGTGCAGAGAACCCACGCTTGGAACGGCACCTACCACACGGCTCGAGTCAGCACGACGTCGGGAAGTGGCGGTCCTCTACTTTGAACACGCGAACACAGTATGCTTTCCACTCGCGAACGGTGGCGTCCCGTAGCCGATGTTGATACGCGGCGCGAATCCGCCATGCCCGGACCAGTTGGAGGAGCATGCGCAGCGACGCCTGTTCAAATCGTTTTTGAACGAGTTTGCACCGGCGGTGCAGGTTCAACCACGCGACAAAGTGCTTGCGCTGCATCGTCCGGTGGTAGTGGAAGTCGATGCGGCGGATGTTGTAATACTGTGGAAACCGGTCAAACGTTCGGCGGTCGTTCACGCGCTGGAGCTCCCGCTCGAGCTGGAACGTCCGAAAGTGCTGGACCCACGCTGTCCCGACCTTCAGCACGGTCTTTTCGCGAAAAAACAAGTGTGCCTTGGCCGCGTTCGCCTTCATCGGGATCCACACGTGCGCCACGAACAAGCGAAAGTACATTCGAGACCGATGGTACACGGCGCGGCTTCGGATCGTGCGGATGGCATCTCTGTGCAACTCGGCCTTGACCATGTCGGGCGTGATCATGTCGTAGCTACCATTCGCCGTCATGGCGACCGCGGCTGCCAGACAAGGGTGTTTATCTTACCGCATCAGCGATTCCAATTGTGCACGGCATTTCAACAGCCGGGCGCGATACGCCTCGATCATGCGTTTGCGAGATCGAGGTCCAATCGCAACGGATTTCCAGCTACCAAACATCTCGTCGAGCAGCGCGCGGCGCTTGACGTCGTATCGAGCTTCTACCTGTGCAGCAGTCAGTACGAATTGCATCGCGATCTTGTATATGAAAATGCAGTGGTAACGCAGACACCAACTCGTTCGCGAACTGGGGCAAATGAGCGGGTAAACGTACTTGGTGGTTTTGAGCGCGGCGCTGGGGCCGCTTCAACATTGTGATGTCGCGCATTTCGTCCATGCACAGGCGCAGCTTTCGCATTCGTCCTCGCTCTAGCATGTCGTCGATCCCGTGGTCCACACGAAACGTCCTCATGCTGAACCGAACCATGCTGTCCAAGAACGTTTTGGCGTAGCGGAGCCGCCATGTGCCGAGGAATTGCATCGCGACAACGTGGCGCTGCCGAACGAGATGGCCGCGAACGACGGCGACGAGCAGCGTCGCAGCATGACTTCGTTTGGTTTCAGCCGATGTGATGTCGTAGAAGACGCGATCGAGCCGATGGACGACGGAGTGTACTTCCTTCACAGCGTGTGTGACATGGGCCGTGAGTTTTGGATCGAGGTCGGTTCGCACGGGTGGCCGGATGAGCGTGACCTACGGATGTGTGTTGGTAGGGTGACGGCGGGGTGTTCTTGCCTGCGCCAAGTCGTGCTGGAGGGGCTCATGCAGACAATTTGTGGTTTCGAGGTTTTGGAGGCGTTCGTTCAGGCGATTTAGCCGTCCTTGGAGGTGCTGCACCGCATGGGCAGAGGTGGACCCAGGTCGGTCGAGTGAAAACGCGTCAAGTTGGCGGTGCGACGGCGACGCCGTCGTAGCCGCCGACTGAACTTGTCGCGGCTGCCTTGTTCCAGGACGAAGCGCGCCAGATGGTGGACCATGGTGGTGCTGCGATTGCGACGACTGCGTCTGCCTCGGCGCGGTGCCTTCACGAGCCAAGGTCATCAGGATTGCCACATGAATCGCAACAAGGAGTCGTACCGTTGTGAGATGTGGAGACCTTTCTAGTGAGTACAACTTCTTCGATCGTCTTCTTGTTTGGAGGAAGACGTGTGGGCTTGAGCACCATTATTATTCAACCCTTGACGGGTGGATCTTGAAAGGGTGCGTCAGTCCCGTGAAACGCTTGAAACCGACTCCATGAAACCAAGTGAAACCGGCTCAACTCCATCCAATTCGGCAGCAAAACGCCACACCATCAGCATTCCATAGTGTACGCATGTACGCATGTAGGAACCAGCGATCAGCATGTGTATCGATCCGCTAGGTCGCGCGTCGTGCCGGTTGACGTGGCGCTGCACGTGCATCCCAGGAACGCTGGAGATGGATCTCCTCCCCACGCATTCCCACGTCACAAAGAGACATCATGTCATGTTTCAAGCAATCAATTGTCCATGGAGATCGAAATGCCGCCGTCCGCTTGGCGTTTTCCGCACAGCCCAAAGAATTTCAAGCACGGGAGGTCGTAATAGTACTTTTTGACGGGGTCGTGGAGCGTGTCGTACGCGGCGCGAAGCTTTTCGTACTTTTGCGGCTCCGTTTCGTTGTTGAAGCGAAGGACGAGCGCATGGTAGGCGGCTTCGATCTCGTCGGATGTGGCGCCTTTGACGAGCCCGAGTTTTGCATACAAATCTTTCCCGTTCGGTTTCTTCCACAAATCTTCTTCGTAGTACGTCAAATGTTGCCGCAAGGCGTTCCCCATTACGTCTAAGGGCACGCATGCTCGATCAACCGAGGCATTTTTCAGCACAAAAGTACCTTCGCACTCGGCCCAACTCGGCATGTGCTTGGCGCAATACTCGATGCTTTTCACTTGGACATAGTGCTGGCATTTCTTGCTGCCAAAGCTCTCGGCGCACACCCAGTCTTCTTCTGGCTGGACAAGTTGAATCGAGTGCTTGAGACCGAGGTATGTTGCTTGCATCGTAAAGAGAATGCGGCGGGGACGAAGGCGGGTGCACGGAACGTGCTGGCACGTGATGTTGGCCAGGCTTTCGTTGACGGGGGCGGTCTGAAATAGGTCATGCTTCTCCAGGAACGCGTACACTTGGTCGATGGGCTCTTGGTCTTCGAGCACTTCGAGCGTGCCGATTTCTTTGTCTGCAGTTTCCATCACTGGAAGGTGAAACAACCTGGCTTCGGCCCGCGTGCAGTTGAGCAATGGTTCGCCCGCCCTTTGAATCTGGCACAATTCGGCCAGCCATTGCTTGCGCTCCATCAACGTCCAGTTCCGCGAGGTGCCATACCTACGCAATCCCCACACCTTACTCGCTGAAAGTAGGATGAACTGATTGGCACGGGTAGGACGAACCAGTACACTACATCGGCAGGCTCATCATCGGCAAAGAATGGAATCCCGAGTTGGTCGCGCACGGCAACGTGGCGCAGGCTGCGTGTTCGAGTGCATGGGAGCTGACTGGCCTCACACACCCCAGGCAGCATAGAAGCCTGTGCTTCCGGGCTCAAGTCATGCTCGTGGCCAAAGCGAAAGATCGCGTCTACGGGTTCCTCGCCTACACCACGATCGATACTCTTTGGTCAAGGCCGACAGTGTGAAAGCATGCTGCTACCTTGCAAGATTTGGAGCATCCCGACGGGTGGCTCCGAGGCATTCTTTGTGATTGGGATTTGAAACACGACAGGGGCAAAGCGCGTGCACGTCACGTTGATAGCAGCTTTGATATCGACGCACACCGTATTGAGTATTTGATCCCGCACGACGGACGACAAGTTAAACCGGTCGGCAAGCTCGAACACGCGATCGGCGGGCTCGTCGCCTTCAAATACTTGTAGCGGACCCACCGGGTCGGCAACTACACAAAACACCACGCAGATTGTTTTGAGAACGGCAGTCGCAGACGACCCGCCATGGAGCTAGGTTTCGTTTGCCAGGATTGGTCGTACTGTTCGCAATGGAGAATGACCGCCTGTACACGACGGCGTGGCCCCGCGTGCATGTGATCGGAGGCCGGTTGCACAACATGGTAAAGAGCTGGCGTCGCATTGGAAACGTCAGGTTCTCGTTTCGACTAAAATGGAAGAGGACATCGGCGACTTCATCGCCGGCATACAGCGTCAGCACCGGCGGACTTTGCATGTCGTCCGAGGTGTCAAACTGAATCGGCGCAGAAAACACAATCGCGCGGTCCCGCGTGCAAGAAGGAGCCACCAACGGATCGGTGCACACGGTGGCCAACAGATTGCTATGGCCACATTTGAGAATGGCGCAAGGTGCTATGCACGTCGACGCTTACCGTTGCATGGTCGCATCCATGGTCATGGACAATGGCGCCGACGAGCCAACCGCCGAGCCACGGACGGATTCCTCAAACTCCTGCGCGAAGGAGAAGATGGCGTCGACGGGCTCTTGACCGTACAAAATGTCAAGGACGCCGTAGTCGGTGCCGTCGGGACCGACAATGGGGTGGTGGAAGAGGCGGGGAATCGTTCGGGTACACGTGGCGATCGCAGGCTGGCACACAACTTGGAGAAGTTGCCGAAGCATGAACTCAAATGCCACAGTGGAAGACGACGTCCGCATGGGCTGTAGAAAAGCGAATATTGCGTCGACCGGTTCCTGGTTGTCGTATATCTCAAGAGTTCCGAGCATCGCGCCCGTTTCGTCGAGAATGGGCTGTCGAAAGAGCAGCGCATCGCGACGCGAACAACGCTACGATCACATGAGGCGGTGTTTCTATGGAGACTGCACGACGTACGACGACGGGTTGATTGCATATGGAATGCAACATGTTGAGTTGAAATGCGCGGGGAATGCTGTGCCGGCGGCAAAACGCCGCAACGGCGTCGGCGGGCTCGTCGCCTTGCATCAACTGAAAGTCGCCGAGGAATTCGTTGTTGTCACCGTGAATGGTAGTGGCAAACACGATGGGGGATGCGCGCGTGCATGGGATGGATTGGCATACCGTCTGCAACGCGCGTTGTTGAAAGTCGAGTGGCAGCGCGTGGTCGGTACGAAAGCGCTCGATGACGTCGATTGGCTCGAGACCTTGTGGAAACGCCAGCGGAACGTGCTTTCCTTGGACATTGATGTCGACGCTCAGAAGGATAGGAGATGCAGCACCCAGCCATGCGAGGGCAAAGCTCCATGCTGCGACGGTGGCACGTCGCCTCATGAGATGCTTCCGTGTTGGATCTTTTGAAAAGTCACAGGTTTTGACAATTGTTGTTCGTTGGAGGTCAGATTTGCAAATTTTCAACTTGGAATTTCGCGAATAGAACGAATTTTTGTCCCAAAACCGCGGATTCGTTGTTGGCTGTGCCAATGCTTCAATTCGCTTTCGACCGAGAACCGCATGCCTCGAACGCTCCTCGACTCACGATGGCGCGCCGGAATGTTACAAGTGTAGGCCACCATCGACGGATGAATCGTGGTGTGCTTGTCCTCAGCACCCAATGTTGAATCTTGCCCAAATATCCCTTTCGTGACGTTCTGGCTGAATCATCTAATTTAAGCCCTTTTTCGGCCCGATTTTTTTACCATCGTGCCAACCTGCATCCATGTTTATGACCATCGTGATTTTATGGAGATATCCCGTCCTTGGTGGCGTCGTCGTGCGCCAAATTCGGTCCATCGAGTCGAGGGCTGCCCCGTGTGTGTGGCGTAGGAAAAGCTCTGGAGCTAGCGACGATCGAGTGCAGTTTACAATATTGCCATATCAAGGAGTCTGTCGATTCGAGCGAAGTTATAAATTACACGTGCTGGCTGGACGACGTGTCGTCCATTGGAGGTGGCAAGGTACAACCGCCCCCGAGGTAGTTGTCGCCTGAAAGCATGTCGTTGTTGAAGCTATGGTTGCACCGTGCTCGAATTAGACCAGCGGCGACACTTCCCACGTAACCATCGTGATGTCACTTGTTGGCTCATGGGGACTCGTTGAATTGTGTGTACCTGCGAAAATTTGGCTAGCCGGAGTCAAAATGGCGTCGAGGTTTCATGAAGAGTGAATATGGACTAGGATTTTTGTAGCTCTCGTTAGCCACGTCATGATGCAGGCGTGCCACGAGAGTGTACTTTCAAGTGCTGCGCCGTCCAACGTGTAGGAGGCAACCAACGAGACAAACGTGCTCTCGGCTCACTGCGAAGGGGGCATCAAACACAAGGAAAATCCAAAGGGAATGCATGGCACGTGAGAGTGTTGAGGGGAGAGAAGTACGTTCACGGGCAATTTCGTCGCTGATTTCCACGTGCCCATGGACGTTTGGCGAATAGTTCCATGAAGCATCCACCGTTTCACGTGAAACGGTGGAACCACCCGCAAACAAAAAGGTGGAATTCCAACGGCATCGCGATGCCGCTTTCGACGTCAGAGATCTTGGTGGCCGTATCGGCGTCGTTGTCGGTGTGCGCATGCGTGGCCATGGTCGTTTGTTTCTTTGTCTTTGAAGAATCGAGGCGGTGTGGTCGACGGCTGCTCTTTTGTCTCCATGTCACCGATCTCATCGGGTCCCTCGCGTGGTTGTTGACGCTCTTGCCGTGCATTGCAGCCCCTCCTTTGCACTCGACGATTCCGCTGCTTTGTTTCGTCCAGGTGGGTTTGCCATGTCCTCGTTTGTCCATCATGCCAACCGCGCAGGGCTACATGCTCCTCTTCTGCTCCCTGTCGTCCTATCTCTGGACGTCGTGCTTTGCCTTTCACTTGTACCAGATCATGTGGAAGCAGAACAAAACCCCCGAGGTACAAAGTCGCACGCTGTCACATTCCCACTGCTCCCGCGCTTGATCATGGACGACTAGATGTACGAGCTGCGATATCTCCTCGTGGCATGGGGCGTTCCCTCGATGGTACGGCCAAGCCCATCATCTCCGGACCCACGTTGACGAGATGGAGTAGGTTCTCGTGTCGTTTGGTGTACAACACGCGTGTGGGTTTGTCCTCCTTGGCTTTGGTGGTCTGCCCTGGTAAGGAGCTTGTGTCGACCCCATCTGACCGTCGCCGCATGCAACAGGTGCTGGATTCGATCGTGGAGCGGACGCGAGTGGTCCGTCGACGGCTTTATGCTTCAAATGGCGTTCTTCTACGGCCCCGTCGCCTGCGCTGCACTGTTCAACACGTCGATGTTTGTGTTTTTGGCGTCCAAACTGGTAGGCTGGACGACGCCACGTGCCGGGCTTACTGTCGCCCAGGGCTCGGCTTCTGCAGTCATGTCCACCGCCATGGAAAACAAAGTTCGCCGCCGCATGATGGGCTACATCAGTGTAACACGCCCTGTTCGCATACCATCGAACGCACCATCCACTACGGCCATGCAATAGATCTTTCTGCTTACGTCCGTGTGGGGCGCTCTCGGCCGCACGTTTCAAGTATGCCACGAACGATTCCCGCCACTCGTTGCACATGCTGTGTTAGGTCATATCTCCTGGCCATGAGCTCAGTCCTGTCCTCTTGACGCTCACTGCGTGCTTCAGTCCATTGCAGGTACTACTGCCTGCCCGCTTCATCTCTCATCTTGTGGACTCAAGGGACTGCTCAACTGCCTCGTGTATGGACTGAACAACACGGTAAGCGCTTGATGGTGACCCAACTTGGACCAGTTCACAGTTTGGGTGTTCATGAGCGCTGATCTCGCGTACGTAGTTGCGGAATCGTTTGTGGACGAGTGTTCGTCGGCTCCACGGAACATCTACTGCTCCGACCTTTGGCGGCAGCGACCACCGAAGGCCACTGATGCGAAAATCGGTTAAGGCCAGTCGGTGACGGACGCCGTCGTCGAGCGTGCAGCGTGGTGCACTCGACCCTTCCATGCTGTCGTCACTCGTCGTAACTGAAATGTATGGCGTTTGGATGCAGAACCAGCATGCTCCTGAGCTCGCACAACGGTGGCGACCGCACGCAATGCCTCTTTCTCAACCCTGTGACGCATCGCAGTCGCATCGAGATCCACCAGCCTCATGGGTTTGTGCGATTGCGACATGGTCATCATGTTCAGTTTTCACAGTGGCAGAGGTGGCAGAATATTTAATACGACAAGCCATGGTCACTTGTATTTTGTATGCAATCGAAAAAAAAGCTGATCCGACAACAATTGCCGTAAGTAACCACGCGACCGGCTGAGGCGACCAACCCCCGCGCAGTCCCATTTACGCCTCCCGCGCCCAAACATGGCCGCCGTCGACGATGTGACGACGTACTGCTTTGCGTCGGTGAACGACGACGCGAGTGGAAGCCTGGACAAGGCGAACGGTGGGCTGTGCCCCGGCCAAGTGACGGTGGTGCCATTCCAGTCCCCAGCCATTGTTGGCGATGCCGTGCAGGTATCGTGGACCGTCGCAATCACGACATCGTCCGTGACGTTCAAGACCATTAATCCATTGACGACCGACATCCTTCACTCGACGTTGTACTTGTGCCCTGGTAACGATCGCCGTGTGGCATGTGGAAATCGCATCGACTTGCTCGCTTCCACGGGGGGTATCCGTGGCACCAAGTTTGCGCCGGCCACAGGCACAGCGCAGTTCTCGTCGACCGTCAAGTTGTTAGCAGGCCCGGGTCCGTTCACCCTCGTCGTGAAAGCGACTGTCGTTTCCAACTACACGAAAGAAAACGTCACCCAGCCAGCGTTCATCGATATGGTGACGTACCGAAACGTGCAGCTCGTCGAGCCCGACCCGACGACCGATGCGACCCCCATTGCGCTTGGAATTGCCGGCGGCGTGATAGGGTTGGTGCTATTGATCGTGCTGGGCTGCTGTTGGCACCGACGGCGCCAGCGCGAACGCACCGAACGCCAAATTGCCACGTATGCTGGCGCGTACATCGTCCGGTCGCGCGTCAACAGCTACGATCGCGATCCATCTCGTACGACCCACCGCGAACTGAGTCACTACTCGTCCCACGTGACGCAGCCGTCGACGTTTCATGGCCCCGACCAGAACCTACACTACCAACCCCACCACCACACGACCGCAGATCCAAACGTGAACTACGATTTGAAGCTAACGCAATATTCGTCAGCGTCCGTGTCGCCTATGTCGGATAGCCCGTCGACCACGTCACCGACCCCGACGGCCGAGGCAACTCCTAGCTACCTCAACTTTGCCATGTCCCCCTTGGTCGAAGACGAGCTCGATATATCGCGGTCAGTGAGCTTCTCCAGCCTCGATCCGCCACAATCGTTTGACGAAGGCAACGGATATCTCAACTACGCGCTGTCCCCGCTCGTCGAACACAGCCATTCTCGTGGGTTTGACGCACTGCGCGGCGGCATGGAGATGGTGCATGAAGAGGACTCGGACGACGGGATGCTGCCGCTCCCGCGTGACCCTCGCACGAGTGGGTAATCGGCCGTCGTTTTGTCTAGTCGGCGGAACAACGTCTGATCACGGCGCGATCGAAGATAGATGACGAGTTGAAGCGCATCGGACAGACGTCTAGCGCCTTTTAATTTATACGCTACGGATTCACGACGCCGGCCCCAGGTCATCTCACTGCGGTGATGGTGATGTTACAGTTAAATAGTTGTCGATCGTTGGCTGTACAAGCGAGAGCGTAGTGCGATGCGCCTTACTTCGCCGGCACCCCATGGCTTCGTCGTGGAACTTGCGTCTGCCGTCGTGGTCAGGGTGCGAGGCGCCATTTTGCCAAACAATTCCTTCAACCTCTCCGATTTGTCGGTTGTGAGCCCAAAGTATCGCTCAGGAATGGCCTGGGATGTATCTGCGAGTACACTCGTGAGGGTGCAAGCACCACGACGTTGCAATCGCGTACCTCGAGGGACATGACACGGCTGTTTGAAAATGCTGAACGTGACAGGAGCAACCTTGGCGGCCTCTGCGGTCACTTGGCGAGGATGGTATGGACTCTCCCGGTCAAAGCATCCTACGCATGATGCATTCCTTCATGACGATTCCAGACGCGTGAATCGTTAACTTCCTTACCGACGACCGGCTTCGCTTTGACTTTGCGATAGAGTTTTCGCGCTTGGAATATTTCACGGTACGCTTCCATGGTTGCCACATCTGAGCGTTGAATGACGGAGGTGGCGGTGGCAGCAACTGGCGAATTCTTTTGCGGTGGGATGTCGTCGCTCGACTCTTCTTCAACAGTCAGATCCAGTAATAAAGGCGGGTGCGACTGCTGCTTTCGTGAACATGTCGTGGATGTGGCTGGAGCTCGCGGGGACTGAGCTCCGCTTGGCACAACTGGGGCCGATGACGTGGGCTTCGTCCCTTCTTTGTCTGGCGCCTGTTCGGAAATGCGGTATAGAAACGGAGGTAAGGCATGGCGCTCCGCGACAAACCCGGCCACGAGCCGGTCGACGACGCGTCGTAGCCGGTCTGCTTTGTTGTACAGAAAGCGCAGGCGCAATCGCACGGCCGGTTGAGGTCGGCCTTTCGATGGCGCGGGCGATAACAGGAACCTAATTCCACACGGCCAGCTTATGAGCCGAACCCATGAGATCTTGGGCACATCCAACTCACCACGCCACCGTTCGCTTCTGGTCAACCAACGTGCGCAACTCAATTTTCACGTCGCCAAGTTTCTCGTGTCTATCGGCAGTCCGCTTGTCGTCCATGATGGTGACGCAGAGCCGCGTCGACATCGTCTCAATCGGCTTCAAAACAAACTCTTCTTCCCACATCGGGTACAACGTGTTGGGCCTCGTGTTGCTCCGCAGCGCGTTCGTGGGGTGGTACCGCTCCCACTGCCCGCTTTCACTACCATGAATTGCAAGATTAACGCAGAACGAACGGCATGTCTGGTCGAAGATGTACAGGTTTTGGTGCTCAAGGTGCAAAAGGGCGTACGGATCACATGTGCTATGGAGCCGTCGTGTGCGCGGCAAGTTGGTGGCGGCGATGAGGGTCACTTCCAGTCGACTCAAGATGCGTTTCGTGGCAGGATCGATGTCCATGTTGGTGGTGGCATCGATCAAGTTGGTTTGCTCTGCTTGCTGGAGCTTTTTGCACGCCAGAAGCAACCTGTCACCTTGTCAGAGATCCATCGACGAGAAATAAATCCATCCGTGCCGCACCGTGTGTTTGCATCAAACGCAAGTTGACTCGCCCCACTGAGCAGCGCGTAATTGGCGGACGTGAGGTCGACACCCGGGAGAATCGCGTATTCGTGTTGGTAGGCGTTGAGGCTTGGGGCGATGGGTTTGTCGTTGGAGTGACGGTGAGGGGACCGCCCTGGCGAACGCTTGGGCGATGTCGCTGCATCGTCTTTATTCCCGAGCACGTTGGTGACATGAGTGCCGACGACGTGGTCTTTCAGGTGGTCCAAGATGTCTTGAGGCGACGTGAGTGCAAAGGAGGGGTCGTTGCTGTCCATCTTGTGTCTAGTGCGTGTCGGTAAACTCAAGTAACGAGTGGGACAAGCGATTGGTGGCGCACTCTGTCGTGGAAATGTCGCCAATCTCGGCTAGCTCTGCGTCGATTCGAGCCAAGTGATCGTTGAGCGCTTGGTGGGTCGCCTCCCTTGTCATGAGCACATCGACGAGGTCCAATCGACGCTGTTGAAGGGCGTGCAAGTGGGCGAGCTTTTCACTCACGAGCATCCGAAAGAGATTTGTTTCGGGAGGAAGCGGTGCGTCGTCGCATATTCGAAACGTTTTGCGAAGCGATGCCCTGGGGCTATTGCAGGCGTCTTGGACCTCCTTGAGACGGAGTACGGGCAGCTGCATAAGGACCCATCGAGTCAGTATCTGGCTTCACCAACCGCGCGATTGTTCGCAACGAGTGAGTCTTACTTGCGTGGACGTTTGCAAGCGATGTAGTTCGTCGACCCACTCGGCCTTTTGCGTCGTCATGCGTTCGAGTTTGTAGCTGAGCGCCGAAATCTCCTTGTCGAACACGCTCGCTTGCGCCATCCGCTTGTCCAGACCGCGACCATTTCGAGGATCCACCCGTAAATCTGCGGCCAGCATTTCCTTTGTCTTGTGGACGAGGCGCTGCTCGAGTTCTTGGACCTCGGCGTCGGCAAAGGTTATCTGAGTGTGCAGCTCTTCCAGACGCGCGCGGCCATCATCGTAGTAGTACGTTGGGTCCCTTTCGTGGTCTACCTTCATCGACTTTCAGAGGCCATTTAATCTTTGTGCCATGGGAAACTTACCGAGGTCGAGTGAGCATGTTGCTCACCGACGAGAGACTGCTTTAAGATGCCGATGTCATTGTCGAGCAGCACGATTTCGTTGCGAATGGCCGTGATTTCCGCGACGATTTCGGCGCGCTCCTTCTCCATGGTGTCTTTGCTCTCCCGCAGGACGGACACCTTGTGCACGAGCCGAAGGGAGTCACCGTCGTACCCAGTTGAAGGGGCGGCGGCATCTTCTGGCGACGTCTCCCCTGGAGGCCCTTGGGTCGGACCATGGCCGAGGGAATGGTTGACGTGGCCGTGCAGGGAACTGTACCGCTGCCGCATCGGACTGTCCGGCAAGTTGCGATCGATGTGAAGCATGGCAAGGTCTTGTTGTAGCTGAAGCAGCTGATGCGTCGCACTCGACCATTCCTTGGACTTATTCTCCAGGAGCTGCGACTTGACGAGGAGCTCGCTCTTGAGCCTTGTGTTTTCTGCTTCCAGAATCTCTTGTTTCTCCTCGAGCCTAATCCAAGTGACTAGTGCCAACTACAAAACTTCGTACTCGAGTTGATCGAGCTGCATCATCCGGTCCGCTTCGCGCCGGATTTCGTCCTCAGGCAACGGGCCCGTGAACCGTCGGCGGCTCTTTTCCCGCTGGGCTTCTGTTATCTTTATACAGATATCGGGCATTGGATGTCAGAGTAGAACAAGCACTCCTTCATTTCTCCGCACCAGGTGATCGTCGAGGGTGGACAGCGCCAACAGCGTAAACACAACAAAGTCCCGATAGCTCTGCAGCACAGCGAGGGGATTCGCCGACAAGTTGAGCTAGAGATGACGCCACACGGTCAGATGGCCATAGCATAGTCCCCGTTTGAGACGCGACTTGGCTTTTACCGTGTGGAGATTGATCAGGGGGGCGAGCACCTCGATTTGTTTGAGGACGGCGAGACCGTTGCCAGCCAGGTTGAGGCGTTGGAGGTGCGTTAGGTGCTGGATGCCTTTGGGAAGTTGGGTGATGTAGTTGCCCGACACATCGATCGACTCCTATGTTGGCATGCATTTCAAAATACTTCGCTTAGACCGGGCTGCCTCAGCCGTACCAGCAGACACGGCTTGGGGAATTTGAGCACTTTAAGGTTGTTACGTGCCATGGTCAAATGCTTGAGATGGCTAAGCTGGTCGAGTCCGTCCATCGTGTAAATGCCATGGCCACTGACATCCAGTGTCACGAGTTGGGACAAGGGACTGAAAGTCCCAAGTGACTTGAGTTTCCAAGTTGTTTTGACGTCGCTGGAGACGGACCGGCCGAGGTTCAAGCACTCGATGCGTAGAGGATCCGCTCCTTGCAGTACCTCTTGCAGAATAGCCCTGCAACGCGGGAGCATGACGCCATGGGAATTGTCGATCGAATCATGTACCAGTCTGCTGTCGTGGTTGGCATGGACAACGAACTGTCGACAGCGTTGCTTTCGTCTCGTTCGTTGGAGGGTACGTTAAATGAGTGATGCGTCTTTGGTGGGCAATGTCGCAGCACTGGAATTCGCGACGACTCCACGACGGTCGAACCAGCGACAGTAGCTCGTCGTGGCAGGTTCGTCGTATGTATGTTTGTGCATGGAGCATGGTCGTACACCGCCTGAGGTTGACGTGGCAACACCGTTGGCTGATCGATCGCAGCCTCCGCCGCGATCTCGGCCATCTCCGGGAATGCCGACAAACCGAGTACTGTCCGTTATTAATAGGTGACTCACGTCAGGTATCAGTTTCGCAGCGTGAACGTCAACTGTCCGGCATGGCAGGTGGACCTCATGTTCAAGGAAGCACACTGTCCGTGGCTGCAGATAGCCCCTCGGAGGCCGGGGCTTGGCAAAGTCGAGCGCCTTGGGATCTCAGCCCACCCAGCGTGAAACACATCAAATTTACATGAAAGATAGTTGCCCATACTTTAATCAAGTGAATAGTGTACATCGAAAACTCCACGTTAGTTTACACCACCTTTAGTCATAACTCCAACAAACGATCGGAATTTCCAATGAACACAAAATCTGAAGCAAAATAGCGTCTTAGCTTGTGATTGGACAAATACCATTTATAGAGACCTCTGATTGGATCAGACAAAGTTTCAGTCTATGATTGGCCAAATATACGTGAGAACTTCGAAGCTGTCGATGTTTCAGTTTCCTGGAAGCTGTGCCCTCAAATGCGCTACACCAAGAATGCAAGGGGCTCAGCTCCCCCATACGTACGAGTAGAGCGCACTCGGCACGACCAATGCTGCACTTGACGCATCTAAATACTTACGTGTACAACGCTTGCACGTATTTCTCTAGTTGCCTGTGGAGTGGTATATAGAAGTTGAAAATAGTATACAAATAACTTGTTTATTTGCAAGGCCAAATCACGCGTGGGAGTGCAATTTGTAGCAATTCAATGGATCCGATCCCACATGAGAGTATCTCGCAGAGTTAATTTCATTACGTACTAATCTTTCGCCTTTTACTAAAGATTACCGTGGAATTGACTCGACTCGATGCGACTTCACAAATTTATGACCTCCCTTAGGGAGGACCCTAGTTCCTCTGCTTTCCATTGCCTCTTTCCAATCTGTACTCTCTTGTACATACCGACCTTTTTTCATGCTGATATTATGCGCGATTCTCATGGGGCCATGCGCCTGGCATACTCCCTCGTGCTCGTTGCTCGTTTCATCACATGCGTCATCATGGTCCATGCAACTTCAACAGTTTGGGCTTTTTGGAGCGACAGTCCCCTTCTGCATGTCACGGCCATATCCATCCTGCCAACACAACCAATTCGTCCCGCCCTTTTATTCCTTCGACTATATGCTGTGTGAGTCCATGTCGAAGTGCATCGTCAGCTATGCACCCAGTGAAGCTCGGGTGCTGAATGGAGCGACCACATCAAGCATAATCTTCTGAAATGATTGCCTGGGGCGAAAGCAACTCAGCAACACTTACGTCTACACTGCGTGAATGCACCTCGCAAGTTTCCCCGATGATGCGCTATGCCTTGTCCACGTCCTTGGATTATGGCGGCAACATTCAGGCACGAGTTGGGATTTCGGATACGGTGTCTCGTATCCGGTAGTAGAGTCGCCAGTTCCGGAGATCCAAGACAGTCGTGCTCAGGTCGATGGACGTCGCAGGCTGGGCGTCCAAAGCCCTTCATCGACACGGCCGTACTCTTGCACTATACATGTGGGCATGGATGGCCGTGATCCAGATAGTCCAAGTGGCGGTGCTCATGCAATGGCAGCCGCGGCTACGAGAGTTCTTGTCATTTGAGTTGGCATGCGTTGTCGTCGACCGTGCTTGGTGCACCACCACTACATCCCATTGGAATGCCACTGCAACCGATTTCCAAGGCCACGAAGATGAATCATGCTTGGCGATCACGAAGCATTCCCACACGAAAGTGGTTTGCACCATATCGATATGAACACGATTTTGCAATCTGATGAAGGCCAACGTATATCCGTGGTTGTTGTATTAGTGCGAGGTAGGTAGATACCATTAAGTAGGCTTCGTCGAAGTTGCACGAATGACCGACAGAGCACACTGCGCATTCAGCGTCAAAGGGGGCCTGCTCCATAAAGTATTCATCCATCCTCCATCGGCACACAACAAGGTAGCATCCGTGTGCAGTTGAAGCACTTGTTGCGTTTTTGCACGATTTTTGGGTTTTTGCAATTTCGCACAAAAATGTTGAAATGAAAAGGATGAAACCATCCGGATAATATCCGTGCAAGGTTGGTTTCCAGTTCCGCAGTGCCGAACCCCGACCCGACTCGGTAGCGGTATCATGGAGGTAGGAAGTACATCCTGTGAAGCCTGCAGTCACACCATCGCTAGTCATGCAAGGAGTTCCTTGTGGAAGACAGATCGGCAAGCACATATACTGATGTCGTGTGGGCGCCGGGAGTCTCCAAGTTGCTCGGCGTGGACACCATGCAGCGATTGATCCTAACCGAAAGCGATACGACCAAGCAAGTACGACTTGAACGCGTTCGCGATTGTGCTCCTACGAATCTCACACGTGCATTATGGCAGGTAACTTTTGAATACGCGGCGCCGCTCTTCATTCCCCAGTCCATCGGGCTCGAGCTCACACAACCCATTGATCAAGTGTTCATTGAACGAGTGTTGTTTCGCCGACGGACCACGTTCTTGGACAACATTACATCGACATCGCCATCTTCCACGATTAGTCATTCTTCGTTCCCGATTTCACAGCCTTCAGAGACGTCTCCATCCCTGTTTGATGAGAACGAGGTACTGTGGACTGCAGGCCCTCGTACTCCAAGTGATCCGCCCTTTCCAACATGCATGTAGTTCTCCGCCACATCGACCCCCCTGAACATCAAATCGATTGGGTTGTTCTCAAAGGACCCTGTCCATATCGACGTTGAAGAAGACGTATACGTGAGTCAATCGATCTTGTTGTCGCTGCTGCTGTCGCCTTCTCCAGCCACGGACGAGCACCGCGTGATCTTACAAGACACATTCCTGAGCCACACAAAACTGCTGCTGGATGCACTGGTCCATCGAGTGAACGATGCAAAGGACCAGCGGATCTCGTTGGATTCACTCAGCCACCTCGTGTACGCATCACTCTACGGTGGCCTCGTTGCTCTGTTGCAACACGGTGCTACCACCCCTGTACGTCTTTCAGTTGCGCTTGTCGTCTCTCATGTCTAATTCCCAGGACGATGGCGGATTCTCCACGCACTTGGCGCTCGAGTGCTTGCCTCTGCTGCAGAGAGTAAATGCTGCGCTCGAGCCGCTTGCCCAGTCGCTTGTCCACTCCGATCGACTGGACATCCAACCACCTAAATGCAACCTCCACAAGCGAACTCACAAGCAAGCAAACTCGCCCGCTGGTCTCACAGACGAAGGAGGTGTCCCTCCCACCCCAATGATGGCTGTCGCTTCGCGCATTCCACTCAAACGTCAACGTACGTTGTATCGTGAACCCAAACCAGACCGGCAACAACTGCATTTTGCCCATGCGATCAAAAGCATGCTCGAGAACGTCCACAGCGCCATCACAGGGTCGTCGACCGATGTCATCAACCCAACCAGCCTTCTGAACTGGGAGTTGTCAGGTATGGTAGCCTTGTGGCTGCAGTGCCCATGGCACTCGACTGATTCGCGTCGTCATGCATGCCTAGACTCGACTAGTACTAGTTTGATGGCGTACTTTGACCTGAGTTTTCAAGCCGCGAACGAACTCGTGCGTGTGTCTCGCCGGCATTCGTTTGCGTCGGTGCTGGTATTTGTCGCCGAGAACCCGACCCAACTGCCGCTGATTCAGATCGAAATGGAAATGAATTGCATCAAGACGAGCCTGTCGTTGCTAATTGAGCTGCAAATGACGATTGCCAGTGTCCAGAATCAAACGGAACCGGTGCTGGTACGTCGCATCCAAGCGCGTTGTATCACGTTGCCATGGGACACAGACGCTGAATCCAGCAACGTTGTGCGCAACTGGCGTTGATCGGCACGCTTTGGCTGTAGGTCTTGCATCCAGACGTCCAACAGAAGCTCATGAGATGGAAAGGAGCGATGGCCGTATTGCTGTCGCTCGGGTGGACCGTCAACACGACGGGGTACTACCACTTGGAATACCTCGCCGTCCCAAGCGCGCCGCAGAACTTGAACGATGCCGCGGATTTGCTGGTCAAGTACATTCGACTGTGCGAACAGCGCCACCAACAGCTCACACAAACCCACCACTTACTGCATCTGGAATCCACGACGGCATTCTCGACCACCAAGCAGGACAAGACAACAACAGCATCGGGACTCCAACAACAAGTCGAATTCCACTGCCCGCTCACGCATCAACAGTTCACTTCGTCCAAGGACTTGTCCCTCCACGCGGCGCGTTTGGAGCCATGGCTCAAGTGCATGGTGTATTGCCGCATGAAAAAGCTCTTTTGGTACTCTCCGTATTCGGTGCAACCCCAAGGCAATCTGCACTATCCATCGTACACAAGCTGCCGACTCGAAGTGCAGGCAAGCTCGGATGTCTTGTGGATTCGCCATCCGTTCTACTTGTACCATGCATGCCTTCGCCACATGATCACCGGAGCGAATGGCAAACCAGGCGATATTGCCTGGCGCGACGAAGATGATTTCTTGTTCGGATTGCCCAGTGTGCATGGCGAAGTTCACTTTACCCATGCTCGAGTGTTTCCGTCCGAAGTCGCTGTCGTGCATGCGCTGGTTCCCTGCGTGGTGGACGACAATGAGGTGGCTGCACCGTCGCAGGCCTTTTTGCAAACGCTTGTACGATCGCTTTCTATCTAGTTGCGTGGCTTGTAACATTCGAACTCATGACGGCATTTTTAGATCCAATGCCAGGAGTGCCCATGGTTGGTCCGCCTCGGTCCTGTACAATCTAGATCCCTCGAGCGCATTCAGCTCGAACGCAAAGTCGTCGGACTTGCGCTGGTGGTCTCGGGGCTGCTGCCTGCGGCCACAACGAACATGGACCATCCTGCGTGGATTCGACTTCGTTTGGAGTACCAAACCTTTCACCAGTGGCTGCACCAGCAGTGCCAGCATCCTTCGAACGACACACTGGGGCATTTGGAGCTGTGGGTGACTTTTCTCCTTCAAATGTTTGCGGACGCACCCCTCACAGACTTGTGGGCGACGGGCGACGTTTTTGATTACGTCATTCACCAAGTGTTCACCTTTTTCAAGCGCATCCACGACATACCTCTCACCGTGGCCATCCAACAGCGCATGCTCCGTCATCGACGAGCGGCTTGGCTTCAAATGATTGGGCTCGTGGTTCTCGAAGCCCATTTGCAAGCGTGTCCTGTGCTACCGTCGTGCCAGCACATCGCGATTGAATCGATGGCGGCTATTTTCAAACACAAGAATGCTGGAGCCCAGTCCATACGATATGGAAGGCATTGGACCAAGCTGCTCCAGGCGACGCATGGGTGGAGTCGAGAGTGCGACGCATGGATCGTCGAAGGCCTTTATCGCCTATGGAGGCAACCAAAACCCGTGCCCCAGACGTTTGCTGTTCTCGACCGACCTGCGGCCACAGGTGTGCCGAAACGACTTCGACTTCAATGTGTTTTGAAGATGTAAAATTATTCGTTGGTAGGAGGACTGGAAAGCATCTTTGATGCTGACATCACCCCCGAGGCGTGGACCACGGCGCTGTTTCTCACGCTGGATTGCATCGACACCAAGTCGGTGGTCACACTCTTGGTAGATCAATTGCACAAGTGGCTCGTTCAGGCCAAGGACGAATGTGTTTTGCGAGGCCACCGCCTCGTGTCGCTGTGTATGGAAAGATGCAGCACCTCCAACGACGTGGCGTTCCTACCGTCATTACCCACAGTGTGCACTCTCATGTGCACCAAGCTGCACCTCTTTTCCCACCGAACGCAAGAACATCTTGTCCATGGCCTCCAGGTACTGTGCCGTTTGCATTCGCATCGCGTCTGAATTTCCAAACGCACTCATGCTGAGGCAGACGTTGCTCCCGTTGATCCGACCGACTCCGATTCTGCTGGAATTTACAGTCCTTCTTGCAACAATGGGGCAAGACCCCCTTGCTGTCGGCGGCGAACCGTACCTGATCACCGAGGTCACCGACATCGAATCGACCAAGGTTGTGCTAAAACCGACTTCGGCGTATTCGCATACCTTGCCTCCGTTGGCATTACAGGCGGCGAAAGCTGCGATGGTCGCGTGGTCGTTGCAGTCGACGATCTCAACATGGCTTATCTCAGCCGCCAACGACGTGTTGAGCTCTGGAGACAATCTGAGTGATCGCAGTGAAAGGAAGACGGGGGTGGGGCACTTGCTTGGCCTTGGAAGCGTCATGTTGGCTGCACAAGATTGTTCAAAGTTTGTGCTGGGGCACAGCCTGCACATGTCTCGGTCGGATATCGTTCCTGTCACAGACGGGATCTTACTCTCCCTGCAACGCGGCAATACGTTGCGAGCGGTAGGTGGAGCCAATGCAACACTTGGATAAACTAACTACCGCGATTGCGAAATGCAATACGTAGACATGTCGATGTTTGTTTCGCTCCAAGTGCGCTGCAACACCGTTTTTTATCGTGCAGTGCACAGCAGGCTTGCTTGAGTTTCCCTGTGACGACCACGGAACATTTACTCGGACCCTGGTGACGCCCAATGTCCTTTCCCTGGTCGAGCGCGCCGCGTCGATCACGCCGTCGACCGTCGTGACCAACTGGTTTTTCAAAGTCTGGCTGCGTTCGCTGGATTCTCCCCGCGACGACACGATTTCGTATCTGTTGGATGTCGCGTTGCAACCGGCGTCGTTGTCCATTCCGCCACATGCGCTCGTTTCCCCGCAGACTGCGCTCCAACCACACACCTACTGGTACGACAACCTTGTGGCTCCGTATTTCGCTGAAAAAAACAATGCAGGCGAGTCGAGGAGATGTATCGGTACGCTGTCCGCGAACTCGGCCGCCTCCACTTGCTCGAAACGGTGCATGCTGACCATCCACTTCTGTGCGGTCCATTCTATGCCCACGAACGAAGCAAGGAGGCGTCCACCATACAGCGACATCGACATGGCCATCGTTTGCCGACCGCACTGACTCCTTCTCGAATTCTGACACGTGATAATCTCAAACGCATTGCTGCCATTGACAGCAACGAAGCGTGCAATCCCACGACGGTCGGGAATGCGGTCGACCTGGCAAAACTCTGCGACATGGGGTATTCCCCGTCCGTGTGCGCGTACGTATTGCGTCACTACCAGCAAAACACGCAAGGCGCGCTTCAGTGGCTCGTCAACGACCAAAATTACGACGATATTCGGCAAATTGAACTCATGCACCAACCGCCGTCGCGGGTTGGGTTTGGCGAAGCGCTGACACCAAGTGCGACGTTTTTCCGATTGAACGCGGACATCAAGGAGTCGCTGCTCATGTCGTGCTCGACGTCGCGAGAACTGCTCAACACACTTCGCCAAGTTCCCCGCGAAAGCTTCGTTCCACGGCTGTATGAAAAAGAAGTCGAAGACGACCATGCGATTCCACATCCCCTCGGATACACGCTACCATCAATGTACCAATCCTTGCGGGTGTTGGAGGCGCTCAAGCTGGAGCCAGGTTCGTACGAACAATGCTTTTCGTATGCCAACTCCGTCGTCCCGTCGTGTAACCAAGGTAACCTGTGTAGGCGTGCGGATTTTGGACATCGGGACTGGTTCGGGTTACTTTGTCACACTCTTGGCTCGCCTCATGGGCGACAACGCGAGCATTACGTCGTGGGAGCAAGATGCCGATCGGTTGGCGTACGCGTATATTTATATGGCCCAGAGTGTGCAAGATGGCCACAACGTGATTTATCCCAAGTTCATGGAGACCATTCGATTTGAGGTTGGTGCTGACTTTGTTGCGAATAATGATTGTGATGGGATCCTTATGTAGGTGTGCAATGCGTTTTTGAACGATCACGCGGACGCTACCTTTGATCGCGTGCACGCGGGGGCGAGTTGTCCTCGGGAAAGCGTCAACTTGTTGCTGCAGTATGTGGCGCTGCATGGGATTCTGGTCGTGCCCATCGACGGCACGCTTTGTCGCATCCACAAAACCCAACCCACGAACGATTGGATGCACTTGCCAGTCGAGCCGCTCGGGGCGTATTCGATTGAGAGTTTGACTCCGCCGTCGTTGCAAGTACTGAGCGCGTCGCCGTCCGACGCGACGAACTGCCAGAGACGCTACGGTTTGCATGGATTTGAAGAGGAAACGCGGACGAAACCCTTACGTGTGCTCACGATGGACGAAGACATGGTGGAGATCCCAACGGTTCCGTACCCCCTGCAAGTCAACATGCTGTTTCAAGTCACCCCTCTGACGAAATCGCGAATGTACCAACAAGGGCAGTCGAACACTGGCCTTGTAGTGACGCGAGTGGGACCGACCCCTGTCCAGTTGAAAGAGCTGTCAGTAGGAGTCAAAATCAGCGACGCCTCATTGCGTGTAAACTTTCCAACCCAACAACATACAGCGTCTGATGGTTGATCTCGGTTGTATCGTAGGTGTCGAATCGAGGAAGTTTCGGTACCGCCTGTGCCAACGTGTATGTTCGAGGTGGCGGTGTTTGGTTCTTTGAAGTACGCATCGGCACGTCCAAGGTGATTCAAATCGGATGGATCTTGCCTGGTTTTGATCCAAACCCGGAATCGGGTCTTGGTGTTGGCGACGACAAGTATTCGTATGCGTACGATGGTCGTCGGAAGAAGAAGTGGCACAATGGCATGTCGGATGATTACTGGAAGCAATCGTGCAAGGCTGGGGATGTCGTCGGGTGTCTCCTCGACTTGGACCAGGGGTATGTGTATTTTATTGACCTCGTTGTGTTGTCGCCTCCATCCATCCCAAGTGATTTTGTAGAAACATGTCGTTTCTGTTGAATGGAACCCATCTTGGCATCGCTTACACCGATCTGCCGCGGGATTTTTCGATGGGCGGATATAGCCCCGCTTGTTCCATGGACGGCGGCGAGTCCGTCTGGTTCAATTTCGGCGTTAAGCCGTTTCTATACCCTCCGTCGCAGCATTTCTGTCCACTGGCCGACTTTGTCTATCTTCCGCTCATCGACATTCCCACCACCGTCCAGTCGTCGACGATTTTCGTCGCCAAGCGAGTTCACGCGGACGCCGTTGCGGCCACCACCATCGACGACCCAAGTGTGACAATCCTCATTCCTCGCAACCGCATTGCTCCATTGGATCACCACCTCGCTTTGTTTCTTTATCACGAATCCACGTACAACCAAGCGAGGAGTGGGTCATGGGAGCAGCTGTGCACGGAACTGCAGCGCAGCTTGCGGATATCGATGGCGAGGTCATTCCTGGCGGCCCACATGTCGAGTTTGAGTCCGCGCGATTTGATGGCGTATCTGTCGTGGGCAAGTGAATTCCCCGTGATTCAGTCAGACCAGTTTAAATTGTCTCGGCATCAAATTCCATGGCTGGTCGACGCATTGGATCGTCAGTTACACGAAGCTGCCGACACAATGGTCATCGAAGAGTCGAGGCACCCCATCAGCCACCGACTGGTATACTTTCGTTGGATGGAATGACAACCTTGGGATAAATGACGACATGTAGTTGGCGGTGACCCCTGTCGTGATCATGGCGCTAAAGACGCTGCGAACAAGTCTCTTGGACATGGAGAACACGATGGAGAAAGGCAATTCGAAAGGCGCAATGGTGCATCTCCAACGCGCGACCGAGACACTCCTGAGCCGAACTGAACGCGAGCCAGGTGATCATTTTCAACGGTGTCGGTCGCAGCTTGAATCCGCGTACCAGCGAATCCGAAGCGTGTCGAACGAGTTTACCTTTGCTGATCCGTCCACCTACACACGTCGCCCAATGCTGGAGAAGGTCGTGCACTTAAAACAAGCGCTTGAGCTGTTTGAGGCCCAAGTGTCGTTCCCTTCGCGCATCCCTATTGAGGCGATCGAAGCGAAATATGTTGGTACGACGGCCTGTGCGCCTGGGAAACTGGATCTGTTTTCGTGACGACGGATGCTTATAGGGCTCCCCGAAGCGTTGTCGCTCAAGGTCGAGTTCGACCCTCGAACTCTTCGCACGAACTGGAAACTCCTTTTTTTTAAAGACGCTGCTTGCCAGCAACGTTGGCCATACGTGCTCAGTCGCGACGGATTTGCACCATTTATCATTCCGTCCAACCATTTTTACTACACATTTGTGCCTGACACGACCAAAACTCATTTAACTCCTGAGTGGGGGTATGCATTTCGAGTCACGCCATATATCTTACATCCTCAGTACGATATCTTGATAGCGTCGATGCAAGGAGCGCACTAAACCTGTTGTTTCATTTTCGTAGGCACTGCACCCCGACGTGGTCCCTCTGGACCGCCGTACAAGCGCAGCCCCAACTGCAGGACATGCTCATCCAAAGCAACGACGCGGCGTCGTGGCTTCAAAGCATTCTCCGGTACATCCGCACGCCGGCTGCGCCGGAGAAAGTCCACGTTCTGTCGACGTTGGTGCTGTGTTTACACCGGAATCGCATGCGCCTTCCGGCGGACTTGCAGCCACATCTGTCGGAATTCCTCTGGTATCTTCACCCCGAACTTAATTTTGTCTATCGCACGTCGATCAAGTGGCGCCTTCACTCAAACCCGTACTTTCAAACGCTACTCCAAACCGTCACGACAATTGCGAGCCTTGCCGAACGCCGCATTCAACGGTACGGCAAATCCAACAAACTTGGTTCCTGTGGATAACACTGCATGTAGTGTTGGCATTCACACGTTTGGCTACCACGCCGAGATGCACATGTGGCACAAGGAGCTCATCGAAACCGTTCAGGGCCTGGATGCGATGCACCCGGCCACGTGGCAGCCCATCATTAGCAAGCAGTACAACCCTCTGCACATGCTCAAGCAGCTCTTTAAGCAATTTGAAGCGTCCATCAAGTCGGATGTCCAGCGGTGGCACAAAAATCGACGAGAATTGTGGATTCGCCAAGTCGACCAAGCGTATCACCCGGCCCTGTTGTCACATTGCCTCTACGTCTTTAATGACACATTGCTCCCAGGTAAGGCGGTCGATCTTAAGTGCATGTGGCTAAGGAACTACATTTCACGAGGATAATGTAGTGTGCGTGGCGTCGAGGGAGTGTGGGTGGGCGGCCGAGCGCAACAAGTGGCTTCGGCATTTGCACGCGGCGTGCACTGTCGGCGATATTGCGATGCAGCTCATGGTGCTTGCTGGCTTCATTGACGTAGATTCGCACTCGAGTACCTGGCCGTGTCAGTCGTACGACTGGCGAAAAGCCGTCATGAACTTGACGAAAACGGATTTGTCGGAGGATGGGCAGTTGGAGGTGTCGGGACAGTGGACGGATGGCCACGTTGTGTTAGAAAACGATTTGGGTACGAAACATCCTCATTCTCGCGATTCCCATCCACTGCATCAACTTGTTAACTTTCCTGTGTCTCTGCTACACAGCAACGACCTCTCTCAACCGCATATTTGAAGACTCTCCAAAACTCTTTCGCGTGCGGCAGGCCGAAAACGTCCACGTTATCGGCGCGTTCGGGTATAAGCGGACGCTGATCCGAAAAATCCAATTCCGCCTGCGCAAGACTTTCAACAACACCCCGTGCACCGCGGGGATGGTATTTGTCTTCCCAGAGTACCCGACCCCCGAAGACATGATGAAGATTCAGCATTACGATCACTTTACGAGCGAAAAATACCAGTCGTATGTCCTTAAGATGCGGCGGCGCGCAATGGTGCCTATACCAGTTCGTCCGAACCTTTAAAGTTTGAGCCTGGAAAGTGATCTCCAACGAGTGTAGGGAGATCCCGTGGCTTACTTCGACGTCACGTCGCCGCACTACTGCCAAGGCAACACGGTCACAGTCGTGCCGGACTTTGCTTTGGTGGGCCAATACGTTGTGGTGAAGCTGCTAAGGTGCTACAACATTCGAGTCATGGAAGATCTGGCCGACGTGATCAAGCGGCAGGAAGATCACCATGCTCCAACCAACGTGTACTACAACGTGAATTCTGTTTACCTTTGGTGCTACAAGCCCCACGAAGAGGTGTGTTTGTGTACACGTCGTTCTCGATTGCCCTTGATTTGAGATTGAAAAACTAGTGGTTGATCTACCCCAGCGCGATCGAGTATATGATTGAGAGCAAGTACCAAGCGTACTGCCAAGGAGACATTGTGAGCCACGGGGAATATGTCGTGGCGGGCGAGGACGTTGTGCTGGACTTCCAGAACATGGTGCAGTACACCCCAACAGATCAGTTTTCGAACCCGGTGACGTGCCGCATCAAGCGCGTCCAAGTCACGATCGACATGAAGATCAAGCTCGCGGCGCCGCCATCGATGGAAGTCGAGTACATGGGATTCTTTGGGCTGCAAGAAACGGTTCGGTGTCGAAGCCTATGCGCGACAACGATTCATACTTGCGTAGGCGGCCGATGAAGCGTACAACACCTGGAAAGTTAAGTTTCAGACCCTGGCCATGACGGCCCAACACGCGCAACTCAACTCGCCCACCACTCAGCTCTACCGTGTCTTGAGCGAAAAATCCCCTGTTCACAACTTTCCCAGCTTGAGCGCGTCCATATCAACTTACGTCCTGTACGGCGAGATCGTGTCGATCACGGCGAGGAACGGCCGATGGGGGTGCATTGCCAACTCGGAAGCGTGGTGTCTCCTTGATACGCATCAGCCATCGTTCTTCCCGATTAGCCAGGCGAGGGCGGCCGCTCACGGGACAGTCCCGTGGCTTCCAGGTATGTCCAGACAAGTGTTCGTTTTGAGTCTTGCATTGATACGATGGGCTGCGCAGATCAACCGGTCCACTGTGTCGCTCCCAATGGAGAGGCATACTCTGGAATGTTCCAAATTGGCGCATCGCGCGAAGTCGACGAAGAACTTGTTCACATGGTCAACAAACTTCGCGAAACGAGTGGCCGGTGCGTGACCAACTTGATGGTGTCGGACGTGTACGCATCACTGCACGGAAAACACAAGGATTATCCTTACTTGAGCATTTTTCCGATCCCCGCGATCACGGGCCGACTTGACGTGCTGCGGGCGATCAATGCTCGTCTGTCGCAGTGTCTCATGTTCATCGGGATCGGATTAAAGTTGAAAGAACCCGACTGGTTGAGCGGCGTCGTGCTGAAAGCCAAGTCGTGCTTGTTCTTGGAGACAAAAATGCACGTGTGGAAGGTACGCTATCATGCCATGATCGGTGGATGAATGAACTTGATTGCATTGTGGCAGAAAATCTGGAGTGAGTCGTACAGCATGGAGCGATCGTCCGAAGTTGTGACCATCAATCGCCATCTTGCCTTCAAAGCCCGCGACACACTGCGCGACTGTGCCAATGTGTTGCAAGACGATCTCGCGGTGTATTCCCCCACAGTGTTTGTTCAGTTGTGGCGCGAATTACACCGCACGTCACCTGGGCTACTGCGGCGCAGTGACGGCAAGTCATGGTTCACCAAGTTTAAAGGTGAACCTTCCATTGACGACGGTGGGTTGTACAGAGAAACCACAGCGACCACGGTACGGTCCTCCTTGCGCACGTGTGAGAGGCTGAATTCGGTTAGTGCTACGAGCTCAACAATGGGTTGCTACCGCTCTTTATTCCGTGCTCGAATGGCAAGCACACGCAAGGCCTGAACCAGAACACGCTTGTGCCCAATAGCAGCTGCACCAAGTGGCATGAATGCTGCGAATGGCTCCAGTTTGTCGGGGTCCTCATGGGCATTGCCACACAAAACCTCGAGGTCCGTATGCTTGACGCAGACGAAAACATCTCACGTCCCCTTACAGGAAGTGTTTCCGATTCAACTGGCGCCACCCATCTGGAAGCTTCTCGTCGCGGAGCCACTCACCCCCCACGACTTTCACCAGTTTGACGTGGCGACTGCTCAAACCCTTCGCTACCTTCGGCACGCAGACTTTGATTCGGACGACATGTTTGCCTCGATCTTTCCCGACCAGACATTTACTTGTTTAAACGAGCAAGACGAAGTTGTCGAGCTTGTTCCGCATGGGGCGACGATTCCTGTCACACTGGGCAATCGACTCGAGTATGCTGACGCTCTCGAGTCGTACAGGCTCCACCAATTTGACGAGGCGGTCGGGTTCATTCGAAAAGGGTTGGAGTCCATTGTTCAAGTCGACTTGCTGCCCATGTTTACGTGGTCCGAGTTGGAGGTATGCCGGTCCGAACGATTGGACCTGCACCGTGTGACTGGGATTTATGTAGCTGCTCGTGTGTGGTCGACCGACGCTGAATTTGGCACTGCTGCGCAAGAAAACCGAGTACTCCCCCGACATGGACATGCAAGATGCACTGGTCGAGCGCTTCTGGCGCACTCTCGCTGGGTTCACGTCGGAGGAGCAGCAATTATTGTACGTCTTTCTCTGATGATCCAGTCGACATGCGCTGACGGATGTTGGGCTGCAGTTTGCAATTTGTCTGGGGGCGAACGAGGCTTCCATTCAGCGAAGTGGATTTTGGCTCGTACACTTTCAAACTCGTGCGCCACATGAGCCCCTCCAACCCGGACAACTACCTCCCCGTCGCCCACACATGCTTTTTCCAGGTGACGTGTACTTTTTAGTTGTCGTCGGCAACAAAGTTGTGCTGTCTTGAGTGTGTCTGACATGGGGTCGTAGCTGGAATTGCCCAACTATTCATCGGCTGCCATCATGCGGTCGAAATTGCTCTATGCCATGAACCACTGCACCTCCATCGTGGACGAAGAACAAGCGGCGCACCAACTCGAAATCGCGCTGTGGGACTCGTCCTAATTTAATGCGATTGTGTACAACGACGCCCGTGCATAAATTCTGACAACGAGGTGGTGAAAGAGGTCGCTGGAGACCGTGGAGCGGAGGTCGATCGCGCGATTTTTAACGTGGACTTGCAGGATTCGTGGTTACCACGTCGCGTTTCAGGCCTGCTTCAAAGAGGCCAGACGGATACGCGCCGAATCATGTAGTTGCACTTGGATCCATGTTGCGCTTCACGTGCACTCCGTTATGGCGTTCGATCTCGGCTCTCAACGTCCATAATGCCCTTCCACCGATGAAAGCGCAGTGTGACACAGTGGACCTGACAACATGCGCCAGAACCGTTCAGGACATCTTGAATGATATGTCGGGAAGGGTGCGTATGACGCAGCGATAACGTTCCTCTGCCTACACGCAGCCCACCCCGACAACCGACCCTCGCCCGTGTGGCGTACCGCCGCGGAAAACGGGGCCGTCCGCACGTGGCCCTTCCTACCGACGACCAGATACAGGCAAGTTTTGCCACATGCTCCGTGGCGAAGAGCTCACGCCCAAGTTGACGCGCTTCGCGCCAAGGTGCCGCCGAGCACACGAAATTTCCTGACGTGGCACCCCGTGAGCCATCCAACCATCATTCTCATCGCGGCCCTGAATGTTTGCGAAGTATGGTTGTTGTGCAGTGCGCATGTTGGGATGGACGAGGTGAGCGCAAGGAACAACGTGGCCAACATGCTGCGCTACCCTTTGGAACTGGCTGTGTCGGAGCCAGGGTTCTCGTATGTTTTGATGCCGTGGATGGAAGCGATGGCTCCTGCTTTGACCCGCCACGCGAACGACGAGTTGGTTGCCAAGTACCTGACACCGGCGTTTCCGCACCCGTACACGCTGGAGAATGCATTCAGCTACATTGCGTATGCTCAACACACCACGGACGAAGCGATACTTGCTATTGTTCGTGTGGACAACTCGACCCTCGAGCGAGAAGCTATCGGGAGCATCGGTGTCATCTTCGACAACGACAGCACGGGCAAGTTTGGCTATTGGTTGGGTCGACTTCATTGGGGAAAAGGCATTGCAAGTGCGGCCACTCGAGCGTTTTTGGAGGACCTCGCAGCCAACAACCATCGAGAGCTCAAGCGGGTAGAAGCGTCCGTGTACGTGGCAAATGTAGCGTCTCAGCGCGTGTTGGAGAAGAATGGGTTTCGCTGGCAACGAGTAGAGCCGACGCTGCCATATCGAGACGGTGGTGCGTTGGAGGCCAATATCTTCGTCAAAGCCATCGGCGACGGACCACTTTAAGACGAGCCTAATGCAAGAATACAATTGCGAATCGGTTCCTGAGATGGAGTGGCGCGAATCCGCGCATGGCGGTGCCTCGACTGTCGGTGCTACGGTCGTTCGCGCAAGTCGACTCGATCCGTATCATAAATGGGCTCTGACTGTCCATCGCGCGCTTGAGTGCATCCATTTTCTCCCTGGTGTGATGTCGGTGCTCAAAGTTCGACAGGCACATTTTACGAGAATCCACATCATATATACACCGTGAGGGCGAAGATCAGTAGTACGACACAGATGACTCTTGAGACCAGAATCACCTCATGGCTTGGATCAACTTGCACGCCGCCGCTGGGAACGACATCCCGACGCGAGGCGAAAGATCTAGCAACGGTTGGTTCCCACCGGCCACAACTCCGCGGACTCTTGGATGATGCACGTCACGCGGGGTCCCCCCCGCTTGCGTCGGGAATTATTGATGATTTTTCAGCTCAACGAGACGGCGAGACCCGTCATGACGTCATGAAATCTCGCAAGACGCGAACACATCTTGGGAGCTGTGCAGAACAGTTTGGTAAATTCAGTTGATGTCAGCCTCACTCGAAACCACCACGGCATCTGCAAGTTTACAGCAGTCGATCGAGTGTGCGGTTTTACGACCCGTGCATGCTGTCCAAGCCGTATGGTGGATTCAACAAAGCAATCAAACCACACGTCGCGGGGCGGACGGGACCTTAAGAATGTGCGAAAGTACCAACGGCCATGGAAAAAAGTATTTCGGCTGGATGGAGGTTGTTGGGGTCTTGCGTACAGCAGGCACGACTCTGTTTCTACAGGAGCTTTCCACTCGCCCCACTTCCACCGAGGAACAACAACTCCATCGATATCCAAACCTCAACTGGCCATGCGTGCGCCATTCCAGAGCATTCACTAGAATGCAGCGAACACATACGTGGTGCTGGCGACCATTCGACATGGACGACCACCCCCATGGCGAGTGCAAAGGTCATGGTTTCGAGAGTTTGAGCGGCATCCATTGCGAATTCAATACAGGGATCGATACCCTGCTTCTCCACGTTTGACTTTCACTTGGCATGCAGTGCCGTCTGCTTCCTTTGGCGTCTCAAGTCTCGAGGAAGCGTCGCGAGGACCTGCGTGGCATCCGTTGGCACGTCGGATAAAGTCGCCCATCGCCGTGTCTTACCGAAACGAGCGCAAGTGGGGAAGAGCAGGGGCCTTTCCAAAAAGGACCTGCTATCTCTGTTCGTTCAATCGTAGTAGACCAACGTGAAGGCACTGCACGAGCAAAAAGTGCTTTCTTGTACGAACGGTTCACGGACCGAACTGTTATCGCATCCAGCAAAGTGTGCCTCCCACGTGCCCATGACCAAGTCGAAGCACCTTGAGAGCACGCAGTGGATCGCCCGGGAGGTGCTCGCATTCGATCGATCGTGCGATTTATCGGAATTGTCTGCGCGGTTTCTGCCGGTCGACCTCCATTCCATCACGTTGTACGCAAGTTCGTTCTAGCGTACGAGATAGGCAAGCTGACCGTTCCGTACACTGTGAACTATGTGGGAGAGTGAACGAGCGCAGCCAACCAAGTCAACTCGTGGGACCTCCACAGACGTGTTGACATTGCAAATGGAATCTGCCGAGAAGAAGTACCTCCGAGCGAGAGATCCTTGTGTCATGCCATTGCTGCAGCGGTATGTTGGGCGTCGATTTGCAGCATGATAGCCGGAGGAAGATCCCAAAAGCGCAGGAGCCCATGAATTGACTCATCAAAACGACATGATGCAGCGACGTCCAACATGTTTCGTGGACAGAGTCCATGCGGAAGTGTTGGTGTTTTGCCCAATTCCGTTGTCCGAGCTGCTGAATTTGATATTCAGTTGCTCCAGTGTCATGTTGCGGCAGGCACTTGACGTTGAGAAACTGGGCGTTCGTTGGGACGTTTCTCCATTGAACCGATCTGCATGAAACCACAACACCGAGCCGCTCCTGCCGATTCGCCTGTGCAAAGGGCCCCGCCTGAACAACTTCACGCTTACTGCGACTCCCATCGGCAGAACGCCAATATGGTCCAAAAGACGTGCGTGCCAAGGACAAGAACCCTACGGTGCACCAGCTGATGCGACGAAAACATGCCTGCGCATGGAGAGCGATTTGTTCAGCCCACGCATCTGCAGAATGACGCGGGTGCATTCAGCTCTTGGGTCATCGCACAAGCCATTCGATCGCACGAGCCATTCGAACGGCAACTGTCATAACGTATGCCTTGTCAAAAGTAACTGCGATCCTGCAGGGGCATTTCCGGTTACATCCGGAAAAACCGCCCGGCTGTAAAGTTTGGCAAGCTCAAGAAGGATGGTACGTCCTGTCATCGCGACGGAACGACTCAAGGAGTGTGCAGAGTTACACAGGGGGCGTATCAAGTCGCCTGCGCCATGGGCAAGGCACATATGTGTTTCCAGGAGGGTACTACAGATACACGGGGGACTGGCAACGGGGCAAGATGCACGGCCACGGCATCTTTTTTCTGGGCGACGGTAGCACGTACGAAGGGTCGTTCGTGAACGGAGAAATCCAAGGCATGGGGTTGCGTCGATGGCCCGATGGAACGACGTACAGTGGCGAGTTTGTTCGGGGGGAGATGCATGGAGAAGGTGGGGTATACTGTCCCAACACTGGTAGATTCACGGTTGCACATGTTTAGGGATGTACATTGCACCCAGTGGCAAGAAATACGAAGGCGCGTGGCGCGACAATCAATACCATGGTATATGGCACTTGCGGTCGAAACGATGGTGTCGACACTCGAATCGTTTGGCACAGGTTACGGAGAACTCACCGAGACCGACCAGTCGCTGTACGAAGGCCACTTTCTCCTCCACAAGCCTCATGGAGTTGGACGCAAAACGTGAGGCCGATCGAGTTGTCGCATGATGTGTGATTTCACTCGATTTCCGTCACTCGTATGGACTAGATGGCCAGACAAGAGCACGTACGAAGGGGAGTGGGAACGCGGGCTGTGCCATGGCCAAGGTACAACTCGCTCTCAAGTCGGGCGGTCGGCACGGTGGTTGTAGGACGATGGACTGCGGTCGACGGGACGGTGTACGAAGGAGCATGGGAGCACGGTGTTCGCCATGGTCTTGGAAAAGGCGCGTGGACGAATGGCCTCATGTACGACGGTCTCTGGACGCATAACCATCGAGTCCGTACGTTCGCTGACCCACTTTGGCCGCCTTGATTCACAACACACGCTTGCCAAGGGCTGCCTTGACGACGGTCGTGACTGCGTAGACGTGCCGACGTGTGTGGTCGTATCGCGGTTGGGCCAGGATGGAGTGACCCCCGATCCATCGCCTCTTGTATTTCGAGAAGTTGTCCCTGCCGTTCTTGGCGACGAGGTCGCTGGGGACGCTATCCCGCCCGCGTCGGCTCCAATACCCCCTGCCAAGATCCTGCCCCAATTTCACGTCGCCTGTTGCCGGAGCGGCACCGACGCGTCGTTGTGGATGCTCGAAGAGAACCACCAAGGGCCCCGTGGTAGCATCGAGGTAAGAATGTTGAACGCACCAGACGTCGCTGCCAAAATACACTCATGTCGGCGTCACGTTCAAGGACGGAGCGACAGCCGACACTGCAACAATTGTAGTCGTCGAGGAATCTGGGCATGGCATTCGCGTGAGTTTGTTTCAGGGGCGCTCGCCGGCGGATATCGCGCGAGAGGCGACGATGGCCGCACTTGCTGACGCCGAGGCCAAAGAGAAGCGGAAGAAGAGCGCGGCAGTCGAGGCAGTTGCGCCGGCAACGGACGCAACTCCCCCACTTCTCACGACACTTGTCGACCCAGCTACGCAAATCAATGTCGTCGAGTGGGTTGTGTACACGTCGCACGGCATCGCAACGATTCCAAGCTTGCAATTGCCAGTGGAAGCAGCGCCGGGCGACTACTTTCTTCAGTTCGACAGCACCATGGACACAGCGATTCCGTCCGCCTATTTTGGGTTTACCATCGTGCGCGGGGATGACTCTGGGTCAGACAAAGTCGGGGGCAAGAAGGACGTCCCAAAGAAGAAGTAGACGAAATTGCAAAGTGAATGATGCATGTTCATCGGCCATAGAGGCGTCCAGCGCACCACAAAATCTTCATCTGATGGTGGCGGCTTTTCAAAAAGCAATTCTCTTGTGGCTACAATTGAAAATCGGTAGGCTTGACGCTCGCAGCCAAGAGGCGTCGGTCGACTGTAGCAGGCATGTCGAGCTGAAAAAACCCCAACACGTTGCGCTCGAGCCGGCTGTGGTACAGCGCATGCTTCAACGCAAAGTAGACCGAGTTTACGAGCTGGAACGGCGGCTCCCCGACGGCTTTGGAGCTCATCACGCCTTGGGGGTTTTCGGCCTTGTCCAGCAACGTGACATTCAAAATCTCGGGAATGTCCTTGTGCGACGGGATCTTGTACTCCCACGTCCCGCTCGTGACGAGCTGTCCGTGTGCATCGTACTCGACGCTTTCTTGAAAAAAGAGCCCCAGCGCCATCACGAATGCCCCCTCGATTTGACCAATGTCGATCAACGGGTTGAACGACTTGCCGCAGTCGTACATGACGTCCGTTCGAAGCACGTTGAGTTCGCCCGTCAAGATGTCCACCTCCACCTGCGCCGCCCGCGCTTTACTCGTCAAAGCGAATGGAGAAGTTTTGTACCTCGGAGCACGCAGCAGCATACACGAAATAGTCAAACTGTTGCCCAGGGGGCGCCACAACGTTGGGCTGTTCTCCTGCAAAGAGCTGGACCCCTTCATCATGGGCTCGTTGAATCAAAACTTCCCACGAAGCGTCCTGGGGCAGCTTTGCTCGCACAGGTTCCAGGCGAGTCATCAAAGTCGCACACGCAGCCCTGCCAAACATCGATCGGTCCCAGATCAAAATGGCCCAAACACGTACTGAACAGAGCGAGCAATCGACTCGGACGTGCTCGATCCACCGGTCGCGTCGCTGTTGGGGATGAGTCCCGTCGACGTCGGCTGGAGTCTGATTTTCGTCAGCGGAATTTTGAGCATGTATGCGGCCATTTGAGCCGCTTTGGTGTCGATCCCCTGACGTAAGACGATGTTTCAACAAAAACCAAACGGACGGCACGTGCGGCTAGCCAGCACAAACGCGCAGTCGAGCGATGGACTCGATGTTTTGTACCTGGCCAATTTCACACCCGCCTGGCACAGCCCACGAGTGAGTCCATCGACTCGATGTTCAACCCGAACGCCTACCGTGGGACACAACGACAGAACCATCGCCGTGGAAAATCGACACGGTGGCGCCGTACTTGAGCCCCGAAGTGCCAATGCCATATTTGACAGGGGTGACTGCCAGTCCTTTTTTCTTCCACTTGTTTTGGCTGTTAAAGTACAAATGGGCCTCTCGACGACGAGCGACATTTGCAGACTCGTGCAATTTGGTCCAAATGCGGCCCAGCGTGACGTTTTTCAGCATTTGGCCGTACGGAGTCCTGTCGTTGTCTGCAGCGATTTTTGTTGTCATCCACCGCCTCCATACATGAGAAGCAAAACATACCTTTGACGAAGTTGCGCTTTTGAACCCACTCGACAGGCAGCTGCAGCGTCTGCGCTACATGTTCAATCACCATTTCCAACAACATCACCGAGTTGGGCACGCCCGGCGCACGGACAGACGTGCACGTTGGCGTATTGCTCAAGTACATGTAGCCTCGAGCTCTAACGAAAAGCGACGTCGCAATGTGAGCGAATCCGTCCAACAGCATCGAGACAACGAGAGGCGGAGAGACAGTACCGAAACGAAGGCACGTGGTATGCGCCATCGGACCACAAGATCGCCATGAAACACTCGCCACAGTTGTCTCTACCATCGAGGTCAACAAATATTTCTCGCGTGGGAGGCATGCATACCCGCCAGCAAAAGCTCCCATGGCGAAGTGGAACGTCAAGTCCAATGCCAAGAGATGGCCGTCGTTGTCAAACCCAACATGGTACTCGCCAACCATGGCATTGCGACCGGCCACATTCCGAAAGTCGGTGTTGCGGTCGTTGATCACTTGGACGGCCTACGTAGAAATTCCCCACACAGCATGAATCTCGGCAGCTTTCGTCTCGGGGCATGGAGCGTTGTCATGTCCACTCATCGCTTGCCCACACACACGGGGCCCGAAATAGGACCGTTGGAGCATGTCAAACAGTCGAGGAAACCTACGACGCCATGCTTGTGGGCTGCGATCGCGGCGGCCGTGGCATTCACATTGCACCGCGTCAATTTCCCGCCAAACCCACCGCCCGCACGCTTCATCTTGATCTCAACCGCATGCATCGGTCGATTGAGCACACGAGCGATCGCCGCTTGGACGCCAGTCGGGTTTTGTGTTGACGCTTCAACACGGTAGCATTCATCTTCGTCAGGATATACCGTTGTGGCTGCGACACAGCCATGAGATCACCCTCCATGCAACGTACAGCTCCGCCCCCAATCCAACGCCAACTTTAAGTCTAATTTCGCACCTTGTGGCTCCATGTAAAAGTGTCGCTGTGATCCAAATGCGACCGAGCCTTTGAGCTGATGGGGTGCCTTGGCAATCTTGTCCTCGACATGGTCGTCGCTCTGTGGCATGCAAATTGGATTCGCTTGATCGGGAGTCGACGGCACAAATGTGTTGGCCTCACGAGCCATCGCCACGGTCGTGATGGGGTTTTCGTTGGTCCAAAATGGGTCGTCCTCGATGGCACCGTACTCGACGTCGACGAGACTTGCGGCGTGTTGTGCGACGTCTGCTGACGTGGCCAGCACAAGGCCGAGCGCTGCCCCCACGTACAAAGCATTGCCTTGAACGGGTACGAACAGCGGCTCATCGCCGTCGCCAATACGGTTCGCTCCCGGAATGTCGGCGGCGGTCACGACGTCCACAACTCCCTGGACGTTGAGCGCTTTTTGCGTGTTGAGTTGAACGACTTTGGCCAGCGCCTTGGTGGAAAACACAAGAGCCCCGTAGAGCAGTCCAGGGAGTGGCAGCGCATCGCCAACATACTTTGCTTCCCCTGTCGCCAGCAACTACATCCCAGCGTAAAGATGAAATGACGTCGAGACAACGGTGGAACATGGGGGACCTTGGCGCTGAGTTTGGGAATCGATTGACCGACTGGGGCCGTCCCGCCGTCCACGGTAGGGACCACTTGATGGCCGCTTGACACTTGGCGAGGTAGTTCGTACCGTCCCGACGCGAGCCGCGCGGACGACAGCGCCGGGGCGACTTCTAGCATGGTCTTGTACCAAAACGAATGCACCACCGACCTGCATGTGCCATGATTGGATCTTCGCATTTGGCCAGCCAACGTACTGTTTGAATGCATCGAGGTGCTGCATGTCGCTTTCCAACGCTGTCATCGTGCTGGTCAACGTCGTGGGGTCGGTCACGAGGCGGTCGGTCAAAGCGTTTTCCGTTTGCGTGCATCGCATGAGTTTCCCAACGCCATGGAACACGACGCGGGCGCGGGTGCACACGTGGTCCGCATTCAACACGATCATCATGGCGGCGTTGACGTGTGCATGCGAATTTTGCTTTCGTTGGGCGACTTTGTGGCATTTGAACGTGCGTAACGAAGACGTCTCGTACAACGGGAGCTCGAGCGACATGAGCAGAGGGTTCGCCGTGTCGGGAAGCGAAAGAAAGTCCTCGATCGACATCGACGTCAACGTAGGACCTTGACGGACGGTCAGCGCCGCGCCGTACCCGACAAGGCCCGTGGCCAAGTCGGACGGAAACGACGGAAAATGCCTTGCCAACGCTAGATTGCCCGCCCACGTTCCTGCATTGCGCACCTGATGGTTGGCAATTTTCGACACATGCCGCGCAAGCGCCTGGATACATGGATTTCCCTTGATCGCATGCAAGGTCGAGAGCATGACTGTGAGCGAGACAGACGCTCCCACCGACAGATTCGTGTCCGTCGTGCGAATCGTCTGCAGCTCCGGAATGAAGTTGATGTCGATCAGCACAGTCGGCAAGATGGCGTGGTTGTACGGAGCCGTGCCATTAAAGTACTTGGACACTCCACGCGACGTCAGCCCGCCAACAACCATCACCTTGTCGGCACTGTGCTTGGCTTGAACAGCGACGAGCTGGTCCATCGAAATGACCCGATACCACGACAAGATTGCCGTGGATGTTGCGTGAAATGCCAACGGGACGGGGGTGTACTTTTTTATGAAGTCTGGCACTTGGGCATCGTCGAGCTCTACATGGGCAACAAGCGCTCTCGGTTAGCTCACTGGGCTCACACGGCCATTCATGGGAAGCACAGATTGTAGAATACACCATGGAAACAGCACTGCTGCCTATGTAGCCATCAACGTCACACGTCACAACGGGAAGGCTAGGTTCCACCACAATCTAGTGTGCCGCTGCGCTTGTCGAAGCTACCGGCAATCGACGTCCATCCAGCTTGGCATGCATTGTACAACGATTCCGTCCAACTCGAAATGCGCGACGCAGCACACCATTGAACATGTGCAGGCACAAACCTCACCTGGCTTATACGGGGCACCTAAATCTTCAATTTCACCGAGTTGGAGGTGATGTTGATGCGGGCAGTCGTCGCAGGACGTCGTGCACTGCTTCATCGCGCGCGTTTCGTCCGTGTGGTCGCACTCGAGGTCTTCCCTCTCGACAAATTCAAAGTCGGGCTCGTCCTTGTCGACAAAGCGACGGTCGCTGCGGGGGCTGTACGATTCGTATTCAAGGGAGGTTGGTGCAGTCGACGCCGTGCTGAAAGATTGCATCGTCTGGAGGATCGGGCGGTACCCCGTGCACCGACACAAGTTGCCATCAAAGTGGTTTTCAATCGTGTCCTTGGTCAGTGGATCGTTCGCACCAGTCGACGACGACGTTTGAAGCAACTCGTACATGTTCATCACCCACCCGGGGGTGCAGAAGCCACACTGCATGCTGTAGTTGTCGACCATCCGCGACTGAATTGGGTGCAATCGGTGTCGAGTGCTTCCGACCCCTTCCACAGTCAACACGTCCATGCCATCGATAGCCGCGAGGGGAATCAAACACGCGTTCACAGAGCGATAGATGATCTGTGATGACGCGAAAGGACTCCGATGGCACAACACTACAGTGCACGCGCCACACCCACCTTCTCCACACGAGAGTTTCGTCCCGGTCAGCCCCGCTTGATCACGAATGTAATCGATGAGGCGGAGGTCGTTGAATCGTGGAAATGCGTTGCCATCTACCTCTATCTTGCGCCCGTTCAGCGCAAACGTAAGGATGTGAGACCATTCGGTCGGAGGCGGCGGGTCCTGCTCCATCGTCATCCTGTGGAATGGCGATCGATCTTCCGATTTGTCTCTGATCGTCCTTGAATAGTCTGACATGGTGGAACGATTTAGAACTATTTTGAACGCAGCCTGAACATCATTCATCCGGTTAAAGAATTGTTTGAAAATCCGACTCGTTTCAAAATGCACAACAAAGGGCCCAAGGGCCTTGGGCAGGGCTTTTCCTCATTTTCTCACGTCTTTTTCTTTCTCCTGTCGAAACGAGCGCCCGTTTTCCAAAGTGAGTGCAGTGCACGAGCCTGGACTTGCGTTTCTTTGTTTAAGCTAGAGATTGCCACCACTGAAATTATTCTTAATCGTCCAGACATAATGACATGCACTCTGAATAAAAGAATTCTGTCCAGCCAATCGAAATGGAGCATGGATGACGTTGCCGCATTGGCTGTAGGAACTGTCCGGTTGAAGCCACTCCGACAAGTCGCCGCGCCGCCGCCGTGCAGCCCAAGACCTGCCATGAACGAAGTGAACCGATTCATCGTGGAAGCGCGGGAGTCATGCGTTAAGCAAGCGATTGTATCGTCTGTCATGGGCGCCACAATGGGCGTCGGCTTGGGTGTGTTTCTCGGCACGTTCGAAGGAGCGCATGGGGAGTTGGTCGGCAACACGATGCGGGAACAACTCTACCACGGGTTTCGCAAGTCCTTCATCGCTGGCTACGATCGCAGCATCTACTTCTCCAAGGCAAGGAAACTGCCCTTGCTGTTACTTGGTCGATCTCACGTTGCCACCACGTAGCAATTCATGGTGGTTGGAGCCATCTACTCTGGTATTGAATGCACGATTGAGCGCGAGCGTGCCGTCCACGACGTGTACAACACTGTCTCTGCCGGGGCGACTACCGGTGCCCTACTCAGCGGATGGGCTGCCAAGCAGCTTCCTGCAAAGGGTGCGTTGTTTGGTGGCAGCGCAGCCGTCCTCACTTGTCCATGTAGAGTTCATCAAGCACACAACCAAGGGAGCGGCAACATTTGCGGCCTTTGCGGCTGTAATGGAGTTTTGCTTGGAACGTTTTCGGGAGTAATGACATATTGTGTGTGGAACGTGAAGAGCATTTTTGTTTATCGACATGCAACACTATCCCATCGACAGGGGCAATACGAGCCACGAGTCGTCTACCGCAGGCACGACGAATGGCACGGCCTCGCCCTAGTCGAACACAACAGACGTTCACGGCAAAGCCCATCCCACCATCAAGACTCCTTACATGCACGGGTAGCGGCGGCGGATGGGCGGCCATGTGCGTCAAGCACCGCTGAATCGTGGCTTGGATCGATACAACCCATTTGACCTGCAACATACCCGAACGTTGGCATAATTTTACAAGTACGCTGGCCAGGTCGTACCTCGCCAAAGTACACGAGCAGTTGCAACAGCGCCTTGACGTCTTTTAGTTCGTCTGGGGTCGGCACTGCTGCAAACAGACACTGCTGCACATACGCGTCTTCCTCAGCGCTGCCTTCTTGAATCTTGGCGCGGCGGAACCGACGTGGCATCTTCTTTCGAGCCACCGTCTTTTCCGACGCACCCGCAGCACTACTGCCTCCCACATAGTACGAACTCGTGACTGCGGCTCCGAGCGACGTCAGGTTGTCTGACAGGCCAAATTTGATGTCGCGGTTGCTGTTGTGGCTGCCGACGCTGCTCGCGCTACTACTTCGGCTGAACGCACTAGCTGCAGCACTCGACGCTGAATCCTGCATGCGAATCCTGTCAACAACGTTGTCGGAACACATCACGAGCACGTCGCACCTTTCCGCCATCGTGGTCATCTTCATCGGCCTTGCCATCGATCCCATGCAGCCGAAAAAGTCGAATTTGCTCGCGCAACGTCGTCAGGCGTGTCCAATGGGTTTGATACGTCGACATTTTCACTTCAAAATCTTCTTCGACTTCCATGGCAGCTTGCTCCACCTACACAATGCAGTGCATCCATCGCCGTGAACGAAACGGGAACATGAAATGCCTCCATTCCACACGGAGGTGGTGCAGATGGACAAATTACCGCTGGTTGGACGTCCGTTTCTATCAAATCCAATCGATTGTGAAGCGCCGCCATGTGCAACGCATCCGCGTAGAGTCGCCCTGAGAGCAATGTGGCAATGCCTAGCACACCAAGTGAGCAACAATCCATGCTGAACGAAATTCCATTCGCTTCCAAAAACCCAATCGACGTGGCTGTTGCTCACATTCTACCTTCGTCCACATCGTGGCAGTACTCGATGAGGATGCGTGCCGCGTCCTTCGGGTTCGGGTTGTTTCGGTTCACTAGTTCTTCGGCGAGCGCATACGCCACAGTCACAACGTTCAGCGTCGGGACTTGTGGTGCCAACGTGAGCGCCATTTGCCAGTCATGCGCCTTCTTGAACGCTTCAACGGCTTCTTCCGTCGCTCGAACGCTCAAAAACGTAAAACCAGCTTGGGAATACTGGGACTGGCCCATCAAGTAGTGGCCATACGCTGTGAGAATGGGCTTTCGATCGTCCGCGGTGGTGAACAGCGCGAGGCCTTGATCATACAAATGGTACGTCTTGACGAACTCGAGACAATCCTCGCGGTGGGCTGGCCCCGCCGCATGCAAGTGCTGCAGTGCGCGATCAAATCTGCAGCCGCAAACGCACATATCCACATGACCGCTAAAACATTGCGATGATGAGTTGGTTACCTCTGCAGGGACATGTCGATGGCGTAGCGCATGTACGACGGCGAATGCAACGACGCAAGCGCTTCGAACTGTGCCAGTTGAGGCGTGTACTCTTTGGGGTCTCGCTCGGTGTGCTGGGCCACGAGTCGAGTCAACGCAATATCGTACAGCCTAAAATTCACCACATCGATTAGTCGCACAACGAGGAGGAGTGCGTTGGCATCGAGTGGCGTCGTACCCGAGCGCCACGTCGTATAATTCTTCCACATCCACAAGAAACACGAGATGTTTGAGCCCTTTCTGTGCCGCGACGGGGTCTTTGGCATGCAGCTATCCCAACTTCGATTGCCTCCTGCAAATATTCCGCACTTGTTCGTACCACTTGTAATCGCTGCAGCGCAGCATCAAGGTCGAGCAATTTCGCGTCACACGTGAGCAACGCGAGCATGTAAAAGTCATGGTTCAGCTCGGCCATGACCGTTCGCAGGGCAGTGCACACCTTGGATTGAAACAGGCGAAGGTCAGTTCAATTCCACGAGGGCTAGAAAACCTCCACCTGAACGACTTTGTCCCACGCCGGGTCCATCACGGCGCTGTTGAGTCCTTGTAGCGCTGGAAATTTCGTTGCGCAGACGTCTGTGGGATGGAGGTTCGTGACGAAGAGACAGAGTCGGTCGACACAGCTGCGCTTTGGAATGGCCTCGATCCACTCGGGTATATGTCTACACCACCGCAGGGAGTTCATTCGTTGCAACGCATGGTCGAGTCGTACGCGAGGAACGTGCCAGGATTGACGTCCACTAGGACATTCATATCAATGCGGTGCTTTCGACACAGCTCCAATGCAGGGGCGTAATCCTGACGAACGAGCAGTGAACGCAGCAACGCCAGGAGCAATGGGCGCGGCGAGATTCCTTCGAGATTGCCACGCTGCATTTGAAGCACCACGTCCGTGTCGGTGGTCGTTACGACCATTGCCCCTCGCTCCATCGGCCTCGTGTGCTACGCATAAGGACCCCTCCATCAGTTGGTCGTACACACAGAATCGGGTGCACCTTACCACAGGGTCAACACGGCCATCTCGAACTGCCTCCAACTGATACACGTGAAATTCCGCCTTGGAACCGAGCGTGGTCAAGACCAAGAACCCCGTCGCGGTGATGTCGAACGATTCGACCGATGCGTGAAGCAACGTCGCATTCACGTAAAGCTTGGATCGAGCGAGCGCGACAACAAGATCCGAGCCGAGGACCACCCATTTCGTCCACAAGATGTGCAGGGTCTACGGAACCGGCGCCGTGACCACTCCATCACCTAGTACCATCCAGGAATGGAGATACAGTCACTCGCTTACTTGGACAACACCAATCCCTGGCACAATTGCTTTCGATGCAGCAAGCTGAACATGGTGTCCATCGGTCGAGACGGTAGAAATGTCTTCAGCATGGTCTGTCGTCGCCACAGACCCTGTCGCGATGTTAATCGTGGCTATTTGCGACGGCTTTGATCTCAAAATGCCAGTGACCTGGTCCATCAACAATAAAACTTGACTCGTGCGCGTCATGCTGTCAAAGCGGCTGCTTACCGTCGAATTGTCCACGGCCTGTAGATGTCGAAGGAGCCAGGGCCGTGACTCGTCGTCCGCTCCCACCAACAAAAGAGGTTGAGGCTTGTCGATCCACGGGGCGCTCAATACATACCACCGACCATCGACGTCGTGGGCGACGAGTGTGTCGTTGTTCAGCAGGACGGTGGCGTTGATGGCATGGGCAAACTCGATGCTGGCAGCGCACATGGGGGGAGGAATGAGTGCGGTGGCACAATGGGTCACCTTGACGTGTCTGCCATCTATCACCGCGACGGTCGCAGCTGCATTCGCACAGACGTGCCAAGACACAGACAGGGAATGGAACGCCCCGGTAGTTTGCAGCGCATGCAACACATACGGCTACACCATGGACTAAAACATGAGTACGTCCAAACGCCATACAATTCAGACCCCGACGGGCCACAAATGTCGATAGGCAGGACGAAGAAATAGCGTCCGCAGAGGAAAGGACCAGATTACCTGCTCAAGGTCCCACTGAAGAGCGGCCACGGGCGAAGTTAATTGTCTTGACTGCTTGAGGGACCAGTGGTAGTTGCTCCGCGTCCACAGCTGTACAGTGGTTGGCGTGATCGAAGGGGTGGGACCATTCGTCGGCGTTGCATTGGAAGTTGGCGAGATGACCACGGCGAGCACATCCGACGCCATGTTCCAAGCGAGGTGCGTCACGGTGAAAAGACCCGTCGAATCCAACGGGAACTCACCATGACGCAACCCGTTCCTTTCGAAGAAGACCACGTGCAGTTGCCCTTTGAACACCTCACTCGAGGCAATCAAAGTTTGGTTGGGACACCAGTGGAAGCCACTGCCTTGCAGCGCCAGTTGCCTCTTGTCCTCGTGGCGACCGGTTCCATGCAACGTCCACATAGCATTTTCGACGGCCCACACCTGCGTTCATACTTAATTTGAGTTGAGAACGCAGTGAAGGAGATACCTGACCTGAAGAGATTGCCCTTCCGTCGATGACAATGGTCCCTGTATAGCCAGGAATTTGCCATCCGCGCGCCACGACAGCTGTATGGTTTCCTCGATCGGTCCACACGCGCATGAAGATTCATGAAGGACATTCCACGTCGCGCTGAAGGTGATAAATTGGCCGTCACCCGTCACCAACGCGAGTTGTTCTTCGTTGGGACTCCAAGCCATTCCACGGATTCCGAAGTCGAAGTGGCCGATCAATTCCACATGCTGGTCCGAGCATTGCACGCTAACAAGAGTCCCGCTGCGAGACCCGCATACAACGCTATCGAGTTCTGCATGGAACGCGCACCATGACCAGTCACGTTCGGACGCCGGCAGGTCGACTTCAATCACGATGTTGCCATCGACGACACCCACCAGTTGACCAGAAGAAGACACACACCACATACGTTCTTCGGCGGGATCGAAGCTCATGTCGGTCCAGTGAGAAGCACCTGCAGGAACATGGCACGCACTCTCGGCTTGCACCACCAAGTTTCTCATAGTGTCTCTGTTGATGATGAACTTGAAATGACATGTCGTATCCGGAAAATGGAGTGACATCCGGATCAACGAAGAGAATTGAAGAAATCCATCCTAAATTGAACCAAAACTATGAGACGATTTTTGACAAAAAATCGTCCAATTTTTTGCTCAATATATCAGAGTAAAATGCATAAAAATCGTTGAACCCAAGTCCATGATTCGTTGCACTCCGGAGTGTACTTGCAGCACAGTAAGCGTCCGACTTGACCATATGACGCTGCTTTTAATGTCACTTGAGGTATACCAGTGGAATATATTCTTAGTTGCAATACAGCTGATATGCAACAAAACCATAAAGAATTCGCCGCGTATTTTATGACGGTCGATGCTCCACCCTGATGGAAGACTTCAGTTAGTCGTGGGGTTGTCCCAAATATTAACTCCACGGAAGGCTTGTCCTAACTCGAGGCGGCCTCTCGGCGGTACCTCATGGTTCCCTAACGCTCGTCCTACTTGTATCGCTTCATGCGGCAGAGCAATGCACGTTTTGCCGCGCGCAATTGATTCTGGACTTGGCATCGAGGACACGGCCCTCCCTTGCGGTGTCGGTGTTTTGTGCCTTCCACCTTGCATTCCGTCGCCTCGATCTTGAGCTTAAGTTCGCGAAGATCCTGAGGCATGTTGCCAAAATCCGGAAGAGGTAGGCACTCCTGCTTTGGCCTGACAATGCGGCTCATGCTGGCTGTGATGGAGTTGCCGAGGTCGAGAATGTCCTGGTCGACCACCATCATGTCATACGACTCATCGTCGTCATCTTCAGAGGACATCCCAAACAAGCTTGCGCTTCCAGAGACTCCAGAGCCCAAAGATAGCAAACTGTGCTTGCGCTTCACTTGATCAGGACCACCATTTGCAGAAGCCTTCGCTTTTCCATTCGCAGGCATTTGCTTTCGCGCTTGATGCAAGTTCGAATCAATCTTTTTGTCTTTGGCGTTCGGTTGGATGATCCCCACGCGAAGATGCTGAACGTCACGCGCTTTACTCATCGTAGGCGTCTGGCTGGATAGCTGAATCGTAGAAGTCGAAACGGCCATCGGGACATGGATCAAGCCAAGAGGCGGCGGCAATAGGATTGGGTCAGCAGAAGTGGTTGGTCGAATGGTAAAGTCGTCGTCTTCCAAGTCCATGTCCAAGCTCACGTTGTCAAACGGAGAGGATACAACGTTCGTTGGAGTGAAGTTGATTAACTTGACGTTGTGCTTGTAAGGTACATGCAACTTCCGCTTCTTCAGGCACGATGCCAAGATATGATTCACCATGCGAGTGGAGGAGTCAGCCACATCGTGACGCGGCGGAGGAGTCACTGGCACAGGAGGCCGCGCACTGCATTCTTCTTCCTTCTTCGAAGTTAAACATGTTGCAGGCCACTGAAATCGGTTCGATTTGTCGCAAATGGCACGATGATCAATTGAATCTAGCAGGCATTGTTCGTCCACTTCGCCCCACCACACACCATCAACATCTTCGTCTTCTTGCAACACATCCTTGTCGCTCAATGTCGCGATATGAACAATGTCATCCGCATCGGACGTGTCCGTGTTGGCGCTGTTGAAGCCCGTCAAGTCCAACTCGTCCTTGCAACGAACCACCGTTTGGCCGACGACGCTCGAAGCAAAGGTAAGGTCATCGTCATCGCATAGCGACAAGTGCACATTCTGCAACACATCTTCAAAGCCGTTGCTCGTGGATGAATGGAGATCTGTTGGCGGTACAATTAGAGAAGGGTCTGCGACCGACGTTGCACCCGCGAGGTCGTCTTCGCGTGTCGTGGTGGTCCAGAATGTGTCGTCGACGTCGTAGTAACAAATGTTGTCGTCGGCATCCTGGAGCGACTTGACACGCTCGATGATCTCGTTCGCATCACACGAGTCGGACGAGAAATCGTCCATGATGCGGAGGAACTCGGACCGGTATGCCGTCGCCGTCATGTCTTGGAATGAGTGTGGTTTTCGAAATTGGCGAATTCCTAGTTTGACCCGATTGACACCACAGAAACGACCGTTTTCCAGTGATTTGATTGGCTCGTTGAAGGAGGAGCGACAATTATTGCTGGCCCTCTCGCTTCAACCCGGTGAACAGCCGCGGGACAACACATGTCCCCCATCCGGTTCTGACTCGAACTGCAAATCCCACGGAGTTGAACACCGCACGATCGATTCTGCAATCAATTTTTTTCCATGGATTAATTTTACATACAAACTGAAAGATCAACTTGAATAAAACGATGTCCTGAAAGCCAGTTGACCGAGACGTCGACTTGCGACTACCGCCCCTCTCGCGCCCTTGAATAGTCGCAATAAGATCATCCTACCGATCCATGGGGTGGCAACGTGCCCAACGCCCGCGTCGATGAACGCGCAGCCGCCGTTGCCGAGCGCTTCGCCCGGCGCCGAAAGGTCTCCCCGCACCCATGTCTCCTCCATGCGACATCGGCCGGGTATTCTATGGTTTCGTGATGGAGCCGAAATTAGCCATCTTGGCGGTTTTTATATGATTCGAAAAATTATGGAAAGATCGCTATCTCTTAAAATGGATTTACTCGCCGCGCGGCGTGCACCAAGAAAGCTGGTAGCATGGCGCCCGGCGGCCGAAAGCGCAAATGGTCCGGTCGAGGTTGTGGACTCTCTGCAGGACTGGACTTTCGTATGATTGTGAGGATGTCACTGAGCAGCGGGTCGTCACCTTGGATCGGGTCCTGCGTCATTGTAAAGTGCAATCATGTCAATGACTGGCTTCATAGACATGAAGACCAGACCTCGATGATGGGATCCGTGTGGGTCTTACGAGCATAAAACTTAATATGCGCGTCGACGCCGATGCCGACGAGGGCATCGGCAAACGACTGACTCGATGACCATGGCACCGTGCGGTCCGCTGTGCCGTGGAAGAGATGCATAGCAGGAAACATGGTCGCCGTCGCTTTGGGCAATCTGCGTGCATTGTGTAAACCACGAGCAACGTTATATGCAACGGAATACCTCGCGACTCGATCTGTTGGCGAGTACTTCAACACGTCTTGGTCCATAATGGCGGCAAACACTTGGCGGTCCAACCCATGCGCATGAAACACCTCCATGGACTCATTCGTGTTGTACGGGCCTGAGATGCCGATGAAATTGCGAAGACGAGAAGGCTGCCACGTCGCGAAAGAAGGGTTCTCGACCGCTTCGATGAGGACACATGCACCAATGTGTGCGCCAGCAGACTGCCCAATGTATGTCACATTATCCGGGTCTACATGCCATCACAACAATGCGGCTGAGGAATGACGGACAGATCATGACAAGATGGAGGTGTTTGGTGTGTACGCACCTCCACCAAAAGTATGCACGTTCTCGAAAACCCACTGCATCGCGACGTTGGCATCCTGCATCATGTCGGGCAGAATTCCTTGGGGAAAGTTGCGGTAGTCAGGCATAACAACGAGAATGCCATACGCGGACAAGACCCGACCCATGAGAGCACCCCATGCCTTGTACCCAATGATCCATGCACCACCGGACAGAAAGACTACAACCGGTTGCCTTTTCTGCCATGCTCATGAGCAATCGAACACATTCAGGATGGCGTACATGAGGATGGGGTACAAGGTAAATGTCAAGGAGGTTGCGGCCGCGCGGGCCGTATCGAATATTCTTGATAACGCGGGGGCTGCACAACCAGAAGTAGAACACACGTAGGAAGGCAGGAAGGAGGCACATGACAAAAATGAGCAGTCGAAAGAGCATCACGATCCATTTCGACGAGACGCGGAAGGCCCATAGCAGTTGCATCGCCAATTTCGTGATCAACCACATTTCTGCAGACACATCTTTCAGGTCAATCGCGCATTGCTGACGCTTCCGTAGCTCCTCAGTGGAAAGCTCTTCATCGCTCACGTCGTCATCGTCGTCATCCGCTTGAGCCACAGGTACCGTCGTCGTTTCCGCGTGCCCGTTGTGGTGCATGGACAGGAGGAACTTCTCCCGCGACTTCTTCCACTCGCGCGGCATCGCCATGCTCTTGTGGTGGATCCACAAAAATACCCAAGAATATGCTATTCTCGACTCTGATTGGTTCGTGACCTCGATGTCGTTGAGGGATGCAAACGCCCAAATAATTGGACAACCAAGGACTATTGCGTAAACATCGGAATGCCAAAAGACCAACCCAATGTGTGTTGAAGCCCTTATCCGGATGTATCCGGTCAATATAGATATCTGTCATCGGAATGGAAATGGCGGAACATGAAATGGCCATATAGGCTTATCCAGATTTAACCGGATATTCAGTTTGCAAATAGTGTGAGCTTCAACGTGATTGCAGAGTGCAATGATGGAGTGCCGCCGAAACGGCGCCGCGGAGACTATAGTGATGAAAGGATACGTTTATTGCTTGATGATGTTGGCATCGACGAGTTTCAATCGCGCACACCGACGCTTCAACTTGGCGACGGTCCATTGCTCGTTGTTGACCTTGATATCGCGCGCCATGGCCTACGAACGAATATGAGCCAACATAAAGCACTGATTCCACGACGTACGTCATAGTCGTCGCCGTGTTTCTTGACCAACGGGCGCAGGTATTGGATTTCCAGTTCGGACATGTGATTTTCAGCCTTTTTGTGGTTCTTGTCTTGAAATGACAACACGTCACTGTCGGGCACGTCAAACAGCTCGTCGGGGTCAATCACTTCGTCCGTGCATTCACGAATGTGTTTAATCGCGTTCGGATCCTTCCACAGCCCAATCTTGTCGTAGTTTTGCGCTGTCGTGAGCTTGTGGTCCCACACTTCCTGCGCGACGTCATGGCCTCCGTACACCCACATATCCTCGAGACCAACGTACCTTGATCTTGGCATCGCCGACAAACTTGGTCTTGTACTTGCGAATGGGTTTCAAGTTGCGCTTCACCTTTACCTTGCCTTTGCCTGGCCTGTTGCGGTTGTGCACCATCGTGTTCTGTGCCAACTGCGAAATGCCGCTCCATGTTGTTTCCTTGCATCAACCAATCGATCCGTGTCCGGATAAATTTGTCCGGTAACAATGTACCCCTGTACAAATAACACGCCTTATTTGTAGACCATCGCTCACACAGCTACACAGCGGGGCATACACCCAACGTATGCAGCGAGGGCAACCTCGACCCCTGCGGCGAACTGAACGTGCACATGCACCAGGCTTGCGCAACAATCAACGGTGTAAGGAGGCAGTTGTGTAGTGGCGAGGGGATGTCAATGGCAGCCGCGTTTTCGCAGGCGTCGCAACGGATGTTTCAACGTATCTGGGTGTGAAACGGTCGATTCTCGCATCATCGCCCAATGCCGCGGTTCGCCGTCGTTTGTCTCGTCCGCGAGGGCTTGCTCGACTATGTGAACAGGTATGCACATGGACGACAAGGTCAAATTGCGTCGTGAGTTTGTTCATGTAGCAATGGCAAGCCTCGGTCTCGATGGTTTGTGTTGGACGGAGCTCAGCACGCCATGACCAAGTATACGTCGCCCGACCGATCCAAGCAATTGGGGCCACCCATTCATATCCTTGGCGCCCGCATTGAACGCGGCGCCGACCTATCGTTCACAGTGCACCTCCACCAGCGATATCGATCCCTCAAGCGACTTACGTACACCGCCCACTCCCATGACGAAAAAGAAGCATGGATGCAGAGTTTAATCAATTGCATCAACGGGATGGCGTCAGGTGCAACCACAACTTTGACGCATCGCGCCTACCAACCCACTTGACAGGTCTTGCAAAGCGCATGTGTCATCGCGGCGTCCTGAACGGGCAGTACATCTTCGTGCGGGAACTCGGCCGCGGGGCGTCGGGGGTTGTCTACTTGTACACATATCACGGTATGGCACACGCGTTCACGACAAGCGCTCCGTGAGTTGAGTGCATTTGCTCTGCAGGCAAGCCCTGCGCAGTCAAGAAGCTGCCGACGAAAGCAACCAAGTTCAATCACCATGGCCAACTCACGGACGCCGTCAAGCGCGAGATCGCTCTGCTAAAGAAGGCGACCAATTTACCCCACGTCGTATCGTTGTACGACGTCATTCAAGCGCGAAGTGGGACATGTCGCTCTGACAGCGACGGCGAGGACGGAAATGTTTACCTGGTCATGGAATTTCTTGGTGGCGGACCCATTGCCGCCTACGACAAGGTCCAAAAGCGGTACGCCACCATCGTGGTCACCTCGTTCGAGTTGCAGACTGGGAATTGCGTCGGATAAACCATCTCTAGAACGTTCACCCAAGTGCATGACATGTAGCTTTACCACCAAGCAGCACATGGTCGACGCTGACTTCAAACGCCTCATGCGGTGCGCCACGATCGGCCTCAAGTACCTTCACTCGCACCATCTCGTCCACCGCGACATCAAGCCCGACAATATCCTCATGACGGACGATTTCTCCGAGTGCAAATTGGCCGACTTGGGCGTCGCGCACTGGTTTGAACCTGCGCCGACGTCGGTGGGCATCCAAAAACAGGACTGCTCGATCGATCCACGACTCGTCAACTTGAGTTCGAAGGTTTGCGAAAACGCCACCGCACTAACATCCACCGACACCGTGCCACCCCCACCGACGCCGCACGCCAGCGACACTCTCGACGACACGAAAGGTCCTCTTTGTCGTCGCCACCCTCGCTGAGACGACCGTAGGCACGTACGAGTTCTTGTCGCCTGAAGCCATCTCGGGCGATGCCTATTCGGGGTTCGCCGCCGATGTGTGGGCGCTCGGCGTGACGTTGTATGCCGTTGTGGTCGGCAAGCTGCCTTTTCAAGCGGACAGTGTCTTGGCCTTGTTTGACCAGATCGCAGAGAAGCCAGTCGAGTTTCCGGTACGTCCCCTGGGGACGATTCCATCGCGCTGGCACATTCGACGCTTGGTGTAGCCCACGGTTGCGCTGTCTGTCGACGTGCGAGATTTGATCACGCGCATGCTGGTGAAGGACCCTGCACGCCGCATGACGGTCGATGAAGTCCTTGCCCACCCGTGGCTTTGCACGAGCTCGACGAAATCGATGTTGATGGCACCCGCCAAGGTATCGTCGAGGTTGTGGATGGTTTTTAACATCGCCGGTGAAGCTTGTTGTCGACGACGACGACGTGCATGCCGCCGTGTCTCCGTTGCAGGCGAAATTTGACATGATGCGCCGGGCCAGCCCCGTGGACCAAATGTCGATGCTGACGACGGTCGAGTGTCCTGGGGGATCCGCGCCAGTCAGCCCACCGGCGTTTACGACAGCGCGACATCGCCCCCACCCCATTGACATTGCATCGATTGCACTGCCGCCTGTACTGGCATCCGAGTTGCCGACCCTCGCTCAGCAACTTCACTTTCAATGGTGCTTTGACAAGGTCCTAGCAGGGTGGTCCTACGGTCCCCATCGAAACGACGACCTCAAGCTGCATCCTCTCCTCAAGCCGTTCTGGGAACTCGACGACGGCGCCCAGACCCGGAATCGCGTGTCCGTCGAGGCGTCGCTCAAATGCATTCTCGCACTGGGGTACGAAAGTCGCCATCGTGTCCATTGGACACTGGCACGAGTGTGATACAGGATGCGCGCGCAGGTACACAGTCACAAGAAAACCCAACGCGCACCAGTACGTGCCAGCGTCGTTGGCGCGCATCGCATTACCCGGCGAGCTCGTCGTGCTTGGAGACTTGCTCGCTGAAAACGACCACGAAGTGTGGGCGACGGAATACGTTCGAAATGGATGGACCGTGCGTTGCCGGCCGTCGAGGGGCACGTAGAACTGATCGGGATGCGTAGCATGGTCCCATGTACAATCCCGACACCAAGCAACACCCTGCCCTCGTGGCGTACACCGACCTGCCAGAAACCACGCGAGACTCGACCCGCCTGGGGGCACTCAACATCATCAAGAGTCTGGTCAGCTTGCATTATATTGTCCAACACCGTTTTGCCAAGTTCCAGCCGACGACGTTGGCCCCACCACGGCGTTTTAGCATCATGCGCCGAGCATCCACGTAGCATGACGAGCAAACCTGGCATCGTTGCCCCACGACGGTGCCAACCCCTTCGTCGTACGCAATGAGCTCGATCGGGGAATCCGCGTCAAGAGATCTGCAAGGAGTGCGCACCTATGAATAGAACAAGTTTGTAGGCAAGACGTGGATGGCGGCGCCGCATGTAGCCACACGTTTCTGTCACCGGCACATGGGTGTGGTATCTATATATATATATTGTACCACGACCGCGGCGGCATTTCTCTGGCGTGTTGAAGGAACGGGACTTGATGGCCATGGCTCGTCGACGGCCCGATACGTGGCCGATGGTCGAGTCATGTCTTGGTTATCTGAAAGGTATTCGCACGGCGTCGTGCGCATGTGAGTTTCACAGCAAGGGTAGAGCATGCGACGGGTACCGTGAGATCGTCGGAAGGGCGCCAGGCTGCAGACGTGGTGGCTGCGCTCAAGGGAGGCCACGTGCGGTGGCATCACGATGGTAGCGACTCCGCTTTAATCGACCCGGCTGTTGTGTGGACCGCGTTGGACCTGCTCCTCCTTGACCCGTGCTGCAACTTGTACTTGTTTCCGCCCAACTTGTACCCGACTCTGGTCCGTTTACGTACGTGGCGCGCCTCATGACGCAATCCATCTCACGAACGTGCGGCTGAAAAAGTGTGGGTAGATTCTTGTGACGACGCTCCTGATCTTGAGAAGCTCAAGGCGTTGCTGCACTCACCGCCTGACCATACGAAACACCGATTTTTCCATGTCATGCACGTATTGCACGAGATTTGGACGAGAACGGGGTCGGCCATGACGGAGTGCGTCGAGCGATTCGCGCCTCTACTGTTCCGGGATGGCGTCAGCGCCGTCCGCTCCATCAGCCACATGGAAGGCATGCACGCTGCCAAGAGATGCTTTGCGGCGGTCCTCCTCCACATCGACTTTATGAGTCGTGATGATGCAACTGAAGTGTTTGACGCGCTGATTCAAGACACAGTCCACGCTGTATTGTTTCCCGAGCCACGTGAACAAGTTGTCTCGTTGCTGCCACCAAGTGAGCGTGAGTCTGCTGCGCTCGATCCAACACAAGAGCAACCATTCCAAGAAACTCTTACCGTTGTCCGAGATCGAAACGAGCTTGCTGCGGTCAAGTTGCAAGCGCTGGTGCGTGGGTGGCTTTGCCGGCGATGGTCAGTCCTCGCGCTGTTGTTCCGACCGAATTGGTCCGTGCCACGGCATGGTGACGACTTCCGGCAGCTTCCAACCCAGCCTTGCCGTCGCCTGTACTTAGCCTTGACCAAGCAGGTCCTCCTTTGGCCAGTCGACAAACTGCAACGAGAAAAGGCTCATGTCAAAGCGCGATTGAAGTCGTTTGACAAACAATTCCAACTAGCCCACGGGCGGCGCCCATCGAGCGTTGCAGAAAAAGAGTCGCTGCGGCAGTTCTACGAGCTGTACCACTTCCTCGGGCTCATCATGGACTACCAGATCACGGACGCAGCCGACCCGTCCAACGAGTGCGTGGACGGCACCGCTGTCTTGCACGTCATGGATGGTGGATGTAGGGTACGTGGACGTGTGGTCGAGATGTCGCGAGAGAGACTGGAAGCCAAGAAAGCGCGGCTCCACATGCGCCTCGTCCTCTTTGAACGGCACTTTGAACTGTGCTGCAATGAGCCTGTGTGGCAACAAGTTGGCACTGCGACGTCGACGTGCTGACCGCGACGCGCTTGTAGGTGCACAGTGAAGATGACTATGGCCACCTCCGGTCGTCCTATAACGAATACAAGGTATATATACGGGAGTCCAATTCGACTCTAGCTCACGGTGGGCTAGAAATTGTCGGGTTTTCTTGCACAAAACCAAGAGCCCCACGAATAGAACCAAGCCCACCACCCACCTTAAGGTTGTCAAGACAAAATTCCCCTGTTACCACAACATCGTACAGTTGTTTGAGTGGACAGAGAGGTCGTCTTGGAGAAAGCTCGCAAAGGCGCGCTCCGTAACGTCACCGCCGACTTTTGGAATCACGACTTTCGACGGAGTGGATGCCAACGACGATGGTATTACGTCTTGGGTTGGAGTCGATGGAGTCGAGGAGGTGACTGTTCGAGCAAGTTTTTGATCAGACTCGCCCATTGCTCGTAGCGCGCTGCAGTGACACCGGCATGTAGTTTTCTACCACCCACGAAAGCTTAGCCCTTCAACTCTCCACCCAATAGCATCCATGGGGCGTTTTCGTGTGAACAGGTCTACCTCAGTTGGGCTGGAGTTAGCAGTGCCAACAGTCGCGCTTGGATCAACTGGACGTTCTTGTCGTGAATACCAAGCTCTTCGCCATGTAGTGTCGGCAGGGCGGCTTCGACTTGCGTCAGAAGCCAAACCACTTTATCGAATCGGTGCTGGACCAACATCTAGACATTGTTCAAATGGTCAAACCTGCACCGATAGCAACAACGTACCTGAAACGCGTATTTCCCCACTTGCTCGTCAATGTATCGATCGTACTGTTGGTTGTTCGATCGATAATGGTCTGGTTCCCAAGCCCTCGCGACTCGTACGACTTGCATCGCCAGCGCCAACTGGTCCTTTTCGCAACAATCCACGAGCAGTTCAAACGCAACGGCACTGCGTGATTGGAATTGGGCGTAGCTGTTTGTTCGAGGCCGGAACGTAGATGGTTCGTTCGCTGTCCCCGACTCATCCAAGCACAACAGAAAATTTGCTGCCTACGCGAGGTCCCCTTGAACACGTGTCGTGGAACAGGTCGTTTTCTCGTGGTACCGTTCGGACTTCGTTGCGTTGGCGGCACAGTTGCAGCAACTGCGTGGGGTCACCGGCTAACGGGAAGAGCAACGACAGGCGATTCGGTTCAACCTTTCGCGCCACGTTGGCCACAATTTCGCAGTACGTTTCCATGTCATGGTCGGTGTCCTTCAGCAGCGCTAGCGCCTTCTCCAACACGGCCACGTTCCACTTTGTCTGGTAGACGTTGTCGAGTATTGTGACAAGGACCTTGCCACCACCAATTAGAGGTTGGACATGGCGACTGGGTGGTCGTACCAGCTCTTGCGTCAAAGTCGTCAGCGCACATCGTCGAGATATGGCATGACGAATCGCCGCCGCCATCTCGGTTTGGTGGTGGACGAGCAAATAACAAATGGTCGTGTGCACAAATGGCTGTACGCGGCACGACACGTCAAACACACCCATGTAATTTTCTTGAAGCGCTCCCACGAGGACACCAAAGTCGGGATGTACTCCAAGGATCTGCACTTCCGGGTTGAACCGCAAGAGCGGATCCAAGAGCATGGGCATCGAGCAGCCAAATCCAGCATCGCCCGATTGCAAGTGGACGCCGTATTCCGCCAAAAGACGAACATACGATTCCCACGTCTACGTTACACGAAATACTGTTCACGACTCACAAGCGTGTAAACATCGTACCAATGTGTTGGACAGGTTGGGCGCGACTTGCTTGGATCGAAATGGATCGTTTGCCTGGAGAAATTGAATCGCCACATCATCGTTGACTGGCGGCGCAAATGCAATGCCTTCCAAGAACGGCCACCACACTTGGTAGCCGTGGCGACCGTACAGTCCCACAACATGGGAGCACAACAGCGGCCAGCCTCGGGGCGACCAGTGAGAGATTTGAGATATGCCTGTCGCAAGCAGCGTCTGGATTTTCGTTTCAGGGTCCCAGAGGTATGCGTTATTCACTTGATCGAGGATAAGAAAGCGAGGAATCGTCCATTCTACGACAACTGTTGACAACGTGAGGACCAACAGCAAGCGCTTACGAGAAGTGGGCTCAGAAAACAGAGACCACATCATCCCTCCAAACCACGAGTTGGATTCCGATTCGTGACCAATGCGCCGTTGCAGCCGCGGCACAACGCTGAAGCAACGCGTCCGACCGACGACTGCATTACAGAGGGGCAACGGCTCCGTCCGGCACAGCCGCAAACTGAACGCAAACGCACTGCTCTCGACGGTCGCTGAAGCGGCGATGCGGTACACCCACAACTAAAAGTTGTTCATGAATCTCCACCATGCATCCTTGATGCAAGTCGAACACTACCTTGGAGTCAGACAAACAATATACGGCATCGTCGTCCACTGTGAGTGCATGGACATCATTTAAGACGGCAATGTGGGCCTTGCGCGACTCCATATCCAATCTGTTCCGAGGAAATGCGTCCAGAAAAAGCGCTTGGTTGGACTCACGAACGAGAGCCACGACCATGTCGTCTTTCCACCACGTGATGGCAACCACACCAAACGACTGCTCTTCCAGCTCACTTCCAAACATGAGCCACTTGTTTGTCCGCTACAAGTCATCATCCCACGCGTTTATGGTTGGCCATCTTCAAAGCCATGCACATCCATTTGGGTAATTTACCTTGTTCAGGAGGGCAAAACCTCGCGTTCCAGCAACTGCCAGGCGCGTGTTGGTAGAATTCACGGCCAAGTGCTGCATGGGAAAGTTGGCCTGGGCATACGTAGTTGGAACAGGAGCCGTCACCGAGCTTAGAACGCCACATGGGTCGTTGCAACTCCGAGAAGATACCATCACGACACCCTGTGACTCTAGCAAGTGGAGATCGCTGCGGTCGAGAGGAAGCACAGATCGGGCAAAATCGAGCAGCACCACCGATGGGAACAAAGGCATTTGTGGCGTCGAAGCTCGAGTCGGCGACGAGGTAATACTGTCGGGCTCCAGAAGCTCGAGGGCTTCGAGAGGCGATACCGTTGGAAATAGACTCAAGTACAACTTGACGTACCTGCAGTCACAACACTGACATGACCCAAACACACCTCTACGTCACTTTGCAAAAATATCATACCGATGCAAGGCCACGCGCTTGGAACAATCGCGCAGCGCAGCCCATCCGTTGAATCTCGCATTTGCTTCAAAATCCAACAGCGACGTGGGTGCTGTGCCCGTGTTACAATCGCCATGAAGAGCTTGCATGCGCAAGCTGTACTCCCAAATGGAATGGTCCGTGGTCCATTCAACGTGATGCGACGTGCGAAATGTTTCGCTGCTCAAAGCGTCCACGGCCAGAGAAAACGCTTCCTCATCGCACACCACGAGGAACGTGATGGCAACAGTGGACCCGACTGGGACCTCCTTGAGCTATGGTCGACAGTTCAGCACGAAAACTTCCAATGCGGCAATAGAATGGAATTGTACTCGATGCACGATCTCCTCGAAGGGACTTTGCCACATGGGTGATCCGTCGATCGACAGCAAGAGTTCACCGCCTTGCAATTTTCTCGACAATTCGGCCGGGCCAGGGCGACCGTCACTGGTCCGAGGAACGAACGGCTCCTCGCTTCGCACCCACGCACCTGGTTGATTTGGCTCCCCCGCCAGCGACAAGCACAAACCATCTTCATCTATATTTTCATTCGTAAGGGCTTCCATTCCTCTTGCCGTCAAGAGTAAACCAGTTCAAATCGTTTTGTCTCATTTCGTAACCCCATGCCATCAACCGTCAATCCCATTTCACAGATGCATTTCACCACTCACTCGGCCCCCCATATAATGGGCATGCCTTACCTTTGGACAACTCGACGTCGACCACGGAAAAGAGGGTAATATTTGGTACTTCTCGATCGTAAATCGTCGAAAGCTCAGCAGGTTGGCCATTGGGAAGAATTGCCAACGTCAACGCGGCATGGCTCCAACTCACGCGCTGAACACCGTATGGAGCAACTTCAGTCTTGGACGGACCCACACCCACTTGGTGTAATGTCGACATCAACTTGCATCCGTCCGTTGAAAACACACTCAGGCCACGGCGGGCGTACCTACACCGCACTCGCTTCACAATTCCCTTCGCAACGACCCCCCATCATTTCATAAGCACCGTCGTCACAACAGGTGCAATTTGGCGCCAAACGCACGCTTTCTTCCATCATGGACATGAAGAGTATCGACTCATTTCGGTCCACCAAGTCATACGTACCCAATGGCAATGGCACGACCGTCGTCCGTGAATGCCAGACTCGATACTGGGCCAACGTCGTCGCTGGAATACCCCCACAGCCCCAACGAAAGGTTGACAGAATCATCGTCTGGCGGAACCAACGGCGTGTCGTCCATTCGCAGGATGGCACTCGATCGGGATGACCACGATGCGTCGCTTCTTCGTTTGGGATGGTGAAGCCGAAACAAGTGCACGACGCTGGTTGTTGTCCCGACTGCCAGCAGCCCCGCATCTGCGTCAAGCGCAACGATCGTGCTGTTGGATACCTGTCGCACGACTTCGAGATGATCCAAATGGAACGCGGACGATGCTGTGGGCGGTTTGAATGTCAGCACTGCACAGGTCCCGTCGGAAAAGGAGGCCGCTACATGGCACGGTTAAAGCCTTCCCAACGTGGACGATCGTTTCAAGTGGAATATAAAGTCGAAAACGAAAAACCTCGTGTCGTCATCAAGAGTGCCGCGACGGTTGACGTACCGAGAACAACGCGACTCGTCAAGTGGAATGACGAGTTGCATGCAATGGAAGTGCATTGAAGTGTGCCCTGCACGTAGAATCGGGATGCATCAGGTCAGGCAGTATAGAGACCGCCATGAACGCAGGAACGAAATAACATGAGCCATCCGTGCGACGCAAAATGGACATGAAAGGAGAGCCAACGTACTGTTGCCGTGGTGGCATGAAGTTGGTTGAAGGAATCGAGGGGAGCAATGACGTGGCCTCCGTTGCCCATGACCGCCCAGCGGAAGATCATAGTTCGAGCGATTGACGTCCCGATAAAGATATGATCTTCGTTTACGGCAAGGCATGTGCCTTCTTCGACGCCGTCCTTTCCTACCAGTTAAAGCACACCGCACGTCAATGCAGTGCGCTTTGGTTTCGATTATCGTACCAAACGTTATGGATTCATGGGCATGAAGTCGCACGCCATCCGTCAAATCCAACACGTAGCTGTACATTTCAAGGGTCGTGGGAGTGAGCACGACAATTCTTGATGTGTCGTTGCTTGGGAGAAACGCGCTTGCGAGAGGGGTCGACTCCGTTTCTCGAGCAAGGCGTGTTGGAGGAAATGGCGGCGCATCTTTATGGTACATACACTGCAATTGGATGCTAGTTGGTGTCACTTCGACCTTCCATTGCCCCAGCGTGCTGAACGCCACGACGGATGCATCGGACTCACGCTTGATCACGCGAGGAAGCCCTCGAGCTACCCACATGACGGTGACGACTGCAATGTTGCTTGGGACATCCCGTCAATGTGAAACCTCCAATACTTTATAATCTCATATTATACAAATTTCCTCGACATTGGCGAAATCTGCTAATATTTGTCCTGTTCACGTAAGTCCACCTCACTTGGTACGTATTATATTTTGACTGAATGCAGTTGAGCAGGAACATTCGTTTGGACATTTCGCCTTTGATGCCTTTCTTTTCCAGACGGATACAGTGGAAAAACACTCACCTGTCCCCCTCAATCAATGGAATGTCAAGTAAGTGGCTGTTGGGGACAAGGCGAGCCTATATGCTTCAGATGAAGCACGCAATTTCTCGTGAAAAGGGCAGTACTGGAACATCCAATCTCCCAGGGTTCATATCGAATCTCAGAGAAATCAAGTAAAAGAGGTTTGCCTATCAGAGGATCAGAGGTTGTGGTGGAATTAAAATTCGAACCCCGTGAGATTTGGGTGGTGAATTTGGCATCAAGAACGAAGCATCATGCTGTGTGGGTTGAGCGGCGCTGTGTGTGAAGTGCCCGTTGTCAACATCAAGTCGGGCCATGTGTACGAAAAGCGCTTGATCGAGGAATACCTGAAAACACACGGAAACCTGTGCCCACTCTCAGAATCGCTTGTGGCGCCCGAGGACCTACTTCCCCTCAAACTGTCGACGGTCGCAACGAGCGCAGCCCCGCCGTCCAAGGTCACAGCCTCGATCCCGTCCTTGCTTTCCGCCCTTCAGACAGAGTATGATGCGCATGCGCTCGAAATGTTTGAACTCAAGCAGCATTTACAGACCACTCGGTACTCCTGTTTGCTTCACCACACCGTTCTAACGATTGCTGCAGACGAGAGCTATCCCACGCGTTGTATCAATACGATGCCGCGTGCCGCGTGATTGCTCGTTTGAACCGCGACATCGAGACACTCAAGCAAACCGCATCGTCGTCGTCGAACGGTGAATCCTCGGATGACCCTTGGGTGCATGTCACTGCTGCAGTCGCTGCGCGTGCGAAGGAATTGGCTCATTACCGCAAGAAGGAGCGCCACGTGGAAGAGCTTGCGAAGACTCCTGCGTCGTTGCATGCCAAGACGAGCCAAACACTGCACCAAACCGACAAACCTGGCGTTTTGACTGTGGACATCAAGGGAGAACGTGTCCTCACGGGGGGGAACGACCGACACGCCAAGGTCTCCAAACTGTTACCCATCCTCGCTGCTCTCACATTTCCATGCAGATCTTCAACACATCGACCGGTAAAGTCGAGCACACGCTCTCTGGCCACGCAAAGAAGGTGCAAAAGGTGCTCTTCCACCCGACCGCAGACATTATATTTACAGGGTCGGCAGACAAGTCGATTAAGCTCTGGACAGCACCAACCTACCAGGCAGCACACACCCTCGATGGCTACAATGGCGCGGTCACTGGAATGGCCGTGCATCCCACGGGTTCGTACCTCGGCTCTTCATCGGACGATTCGACGTGGGTTTTTCACGACATTGGAACGGGTTCCTTGCTCAAGTCAGTGAGCTCGGAAGCCAAGGCCGTGCACGACGTCCAGTTCCACCCCGATGGCGCGATCTTTGCCACGGCGCAGGCCGATTCGACCATTCGTATTTGGGACGTGGCGTCGACCAAGAATGTTGCGACGTTTGAAGGGCACACTGGCGCGGTCAACTCGGTCTGGTTTTCCGAAAACGGATACCATCTCGTGTCGGGGGGCACCGACGGCATCGTCAAGTTTTGGGACTTGCGCAAGCTCAAGAGTGTGCTTGAGTTGAATGCCCACTCGGCGGTACATGCCGTCCACTTGGAAGTCGGCGGGTCCGTCTTGGGCGTTGCCACCGACAAGGTCATGTTGTACCAAGAGACCGGCAAGAAGAACTGGGACGTTGTCAAAACGTTTGAAGAACACAAGGGCCAAGTTACGGACGTAAAGCTTGCCAACCAGTTGGAGTTTGTCGTCTCCACTTCGCTCGACCGGTCGCTCAAGGTGTACGCGTAAGAGTGACGTGGTTGCTGGAACCAGCAGCCGAGCGGCAAATCAAGTGCTCGCTCGGTCATGACGACGACATATATAATTGATTTCACCATCCCTTGCATGTGGCTGGAAGGCGTCATGGTTACAGGAGCGTACTACCTTTTCTGGACGTCCTCTTCGCTGACATGCTTTCGAGGACTTGTGTATGTGAATCGATCAAAGCGTGATTCGAGATAGGCCCACGAACGAACCATCCTTACCAATGCAAAGACGTGGCATATATCGATACATGTTTCAGTCAACATCGTTGCAACAACTCCTTTGACGATGACGTCCGGGAATGAATCGTGACATTGAAAGGACCGATGACAATTCTGTCGACGCATTCGGTTGGCAGCAAAAGTTGCATGTGCGATGACATGATAGATGAAGGAGGGACTATGAGTTTGTTTATCCATGGCGAAATATGAGAAACCCGACTTGCCCGAGGAAAAAGTACACCATCCTGAAATGCCGTGAGAATTGTGTGAGGGGTGCAGCACGTACTTTTTAACTTCGTGTGTCACGAACGATCCGAAGGACTTGCCCACGATCACGTGCCAGCTCCCGTCGTTGGACTCTTCCAGTTCTTTCTTGATCTGTTGTGCGACTTCAGTGAAGTGGTTCTTGTCGCCTTTGTAGTATGCCTTGAGCGCGTTCGTCGCGCTATTCACGATGAACTCTTCCATTTCCTTGGAGCTATCCTTGTGCACGATGCGCAGCGCGCCCACCGTCACGTCGTCCTTCTTCGCCGCCTTCGACATGCTCCAGTGTGGTTGGAACAGTGGTGACCTTTCGGACAAAAGATCGCAGCTTCTCATTGGTCAACATGAGCCAATTGGAGTCGAGGATTCACATTGCCCAGCCACCAGTTCCTCCATGGTCGTGGATGGCTACTGTGTCTGCAGCTCAGTGGCGCTGCGTTGAGCTGCATGGAATCTTGTCGAATTAATTGGTCTCAAGCGAAGGCTTTGGTCGTGCCTGATCCACCCATGGACTCACTCACAAACGCCGCGCCGAAAAAGTGTGTACCCAAATGTCGCATGCAGCGCTAGAGACACGTGGCGATCGTGTCGTGGATGCGGTGGGTGCAATTGCTCCTCGCGTGCGCGTGGATCCATCGACAGCTATGTCGAAGGGTGTTCCGTTTATTTGCTAGTAGTACGTATCAACCGATGCAACCGTGCGCTTTCGTCATGCACAGCGCCGACATCATCACCATCGTTTTGTTGAATTCATATCAAAACAGAACTCATGGTCTTAATGCACTTCCTTACCGGTTCTCGGATGGCGCTTCGTAACACTAGTGCCTTACCTATTCATCCACTATCGAGGGATTGCAGCATAGGCTGGTCGTCTGTTCGGGCAACTTCGCCAGAGCTAGACTCAGTTCGCAGCAACTCGACATGCACGCTTGAATTCGACATCATGGCCATGGAGTACGCCTGTCGACTTCGCATTATACGTCATCACAGGCACTACACAACACACTCGATTACCTACGCCCCTGCCGTTGTCGGGACTGGCGCATACGGCGATCGCGTGCGCCGGAATATAAGCCACACCGACAGCATTCCCAGCCACACAAATGCCAACGGCCACATGCTTTGATGAGGATGTGTGAGAAGGCTGACGTCACGTTGAATCTCGTGAAGCATTTGGGACGACTCAGCATTCGGTGTTTGCAAGGCTTCAAGCTTGTCCAGGACACGTTGGATCAAATCCTTCTCGCGCTCCCGCCACGACCCGTTGACACTATTAGGCATGTCGTCCGTCGCATTCAAGAGGCCGCCATTGCTTTGCAACGCGGGGCGCATTCTCCAGCCTGGCAGAAATTCTTCGATGATTTCAGGGATGGCGTACGGGACCCAGTGTAATTGTTCACATCGAAACTCGTCCAAGGCTGGATTTGTGTTGGAAATGCCAGAAAACTGGAGAAACTGCTCCACCGACCGGACCTTGCCTCCGTGAAATTTGTCGATCTCTTGGGCGTCGACCGGGCCATTGAACGGCAGTGTCAGCACCATTCGCAATCGATTGTACGCAAGCTTCTCTTCCATGTCGTGCTCTTCCCGGGTCATCACTTGCGTCACATTGTCCCAGAACCGCTTCTTCATCCCCTTGTCGTCCGACCAGTTGTGAAAGACGACGTGGCCGTACTTGGAAGGCGAGTACAGGTCGTAGCCACGGGTCCACAATTGCATGCTGCGAAGGTACTCTTCGCCCCAAAACACCCAGTTCATGTGCTTGTCGTTGGGAGCGCGGCGCTCGGCGTGGCACTTGCTAAAGGATAAGCACCCACCCCACAACGCCGCCATTTGTGGGAACTCGCTGTCTTCAATCAGCATCATCCCCCGGATGATGGGGATGTCTTGTACATGTGTGCGCTTCAGATAGTTGCACAAGTGCGAGCTGTACCGCGTTTGGTGGGTCAGACCTTCGCCCATGAAAGAATAGTTCATAGGATACGTAGTCAAGACGGCCATTTCGTTGTCCGTTCGAAGCCACTCGTCCACGATCTCGACATCCCAGTTGGGAAGGAACTGGCTGTGCGCGTCAATTTGCAGACAGAACTCTTCGTCCTTAATGAGTTGCTGCTGCTGCCACCGCGCCAGCGTCGGCCCTTTGGACGTCCGCGAGTCCCTCGCATCGACGCGAATTTGGCTTTTGAACTTGCACTCTTTCCAATCCGAGGCCTCGGCCAACTTGCAATACTCGTCGACGCACGTCGTGTCGTCGTCCTGGGTTTGATCGACCAATCCAATCGTGATGCGTTCGGGGTGTTTGGCTCGGGAAAACGCTGTGTACAGGGTGAAGCCGCAGCGCGGGCCGTCGCGGTAAGTTGATATTCCAATGAAAATGTCGTAGTCCTTGGGCACTCGGGGTGGGGGCGGGCGAAGGTTGGCATCACGTGCTGCCTGGGGGATGTTTTGCGTGAGCGGATCCAAGTACGTGTACGGCTCGTTGTACCCATGGTAGACGCGCTGCTTGATAGCTTTAGCCATGGATTCGGCGCCGATGTGACAGATTTGAAAATGATGCTCCAGACTAACCAGTTTTGGTGAGCCAATCACGACGCAAAATATGCGACTTTTCCTGCTACCACAACACCCAGATCGGCATGTCCCGTACATGTCGACTTGCGCGACGCTTCATGACGCGCCTACGAAGGAAGTGCCGATGTGCGAAAGCAACTGCAGGACGCGCGCAGCAGTATCAGTGGACTTGTCCTCGTCCTTCCACTCGCGACGTGCTGGTCAGGTTATACTATCTTCGCGATATTTCGACCAAAACGGCAATATTCTGAATGATGTCGGCGAGGAATTTATGCCGGATTGGTCAAACCTGTCGTGAAAATATAGTGAAAATGTTGAACGCGTTAACGCGTTTTCGTTTTCGAAAGAGTTCCTCGTGTTCTCACATTTTGCATTGACTATTGTGGAAGTTGACAAATAATTATGCTGACATGTTTGGACAAGAAATATCTGTAGATGAATTGAATACGACAAAACAATATGAAGGCATCAACTTCGTGGGTGGGCCACTTGAGATGGGATTGCAACATGTCGAATAGTATGCGACGAAGGAATGGAGGTGTCGGGCGCATCATCGTTGTTTTAGCCCAACCACTCGGACGTCAACAGGAGTTGAATGAGCTATACCGGCGAGGGGGGTGCCGACAATTGTTTCGTCCCGCGACATAATTCTTGTCTCAGATTATGCAATATCGGGGTCGGTTGTATTCGTTGAAAGGATAAATCTACATTTGTCATGTGCGTGTGCGTAATTTTGTATCAAGCATGAACGGTGAAAATCGATTTCTGTGTCGTAATATTTTTATCCACTTCTATTTTTTTGGCTCCTCGATCCGCATATCTTAACATTTGAATTTATATTTTGAAGAATGAATTTTTCGTTCATGCCGTCGGGTTGTAACATTATCAAGGCACGACGCCGTACAATCTGAGTAAAGGTTTGTCCACAGCGAGTTCATCGTGCAGGGCGTTGAATTCATTAGCTGCTGCGTCACCATCGCCATCGGTAGAACAAGGCGACTCTTTTGTCCGGTCGGTCTCACGTTTGGGTGCTGCGGGGTGGCATATGAAGTGGCACCGTTTCGACAGCGCTGAGCGCCGACTGGTGGATCCCCCTGGGAGGCGCATTCGTGGCATTTGCTGTAGGCGGCTGTCAGCCACCAGTTTCGCACCCTTGGGTGTATCGGGAAGAAAGGGATCGATAAGGCACCTACCGTGTTTATACCGTCAAGTTTATATCGGTTTAGACAGGTGATATTTCACAACCCCACGACAACACGGCGAGAGTAATTGTAATTCAGTTTAGACATACAAATATCAAGTTCAATTAGCACACCCCAAAACTGAGATTATAAATAAAATTTCAAAGTATATAAGCTATCACAGATATAGTGTTCCATAGTTAATCCAGAAGAAATATTCAATACAAAACAGAAGTGTATTAATTAATTTCTTCAAAATCTAACTCGGCAATGTCATGCGACGAATCGATTGTATTGTCGATGGAGCAGCTCGTCATAAGCTCAGCCAGAGTATCGTCATCAACTACAACGTCTAACTCCTCCGACACAAAGTCCCCTACACTAATAATTCGACACTTGGCAAACCCATTCAAAATCGTTCTCGTAGGTAAATCATTCCAAACGTCACTAATCCATTTCAGAATGGTCGGACGTGTAGGAGGTTGCAGCTTAAAGGCAGCACCCTTGGCCTTGCTGACTCGTACCTGCCGTCGGATCGTCTCGATCCAGGCCTTTCTCAAACGCGTTTTCATTGGCCGAATCCAGGCCACGTCAGCGGGT
>NW_008580161.1:248683-249610 GCF_000520115.1 Aphanomyces invadans
TCAAAATTTGTTTTACCCCTATAAATGAATACTTTATTATCTGTTGGAGTAAATATAAAAGATTTGAGGGTTTAATGCCGCGAAGGTAAACCTGGTATAATCTATTGTGGTGAAAGGCTCAAAAATATTAATGTCTAGAGGAGTCTAAACCGATATATCTGTCTAAACTGATATACACTAGACGGTAGTACTGGACTCCTCACAACATGCGACACCGTGGTCAGCGAACATCTTCGACGGCATGCAGTCGTGGCTGGTTGTTTCGATATCGAACGTGGGCCACTAAACAAGGATGAAGTTACTACCGCACTTGGTGCGTGCCTCTCGTAAAATGACAGTGCAGCACACTTTCGTGGCGTAGGAAACCTCTCAGCAGATACATTCCAGAATAGAAGTAACGCCAGCCCTCAGTGATCGGCCGAACGCTCAGTGATCAGCCACAAGATTCTTGCGATTGGATAAAATTCGTTACTCCAACAACTAAATCCCTCATAATTTTATGGTGGGAATATTCATTAGAATTCAGAGGCATCAAGTGTGTCAACCTTGAATAATACCGCCAAGAACCCTGTACACACCCGACGAGATTGCAGCCGCAGTGAGCGACGTGATCAAGAAGCAACACACCATTCCATCCGCTACCATAGCATATTGCATCCCTCAACGAACGTTACGCACACACGTGACAAGAGCCAAATCCGGCTCTACAACGACCAAAGCAATGATGGGACCAATGTCCATCCTGCCACCATCGTACGAGGCGGACTTAGTCACCTGGACCTTAGCTATACAGCAAGATGGTCATCCTGTTGGAGCTATAACCTCGGTTTGTTGAAGTGGTAACAGTATTACTAAGCCCCCCCGTTCCTCCAAGATTCTATTCCTGTACAAAAATGATAAACCTCTATGAGATGGTAAATTTGACGG
>NW_008580161.1:258105-264708 GCF_000520115.1 Aphanomyces invadans
AAATTTGACGGTTTTGCCCTTCATTATCCCATAGTTTAATCCAGTATAAATTCGGCTGATCACTGAGAGTCCTGTTTGAGTGGGCATTTTCAACAATTTTTGGCTCATCCTGGAACTGTTGAAATTGATAGGCGACCAACCAATCGTGTTCAGCATGTCTGGAGGAATATGAACATATACGTCATATCTTGTAGTTGTGAAAATTGCGCGAGATACACTCAAGTTTACTGAGCTGCAATTCGGCTGATCAATGAGGTCTACGTTAGTGATATTTCATAAACGGGGTACTCACCAGTGAAGCCATTGCTATAATGTGACTATTTCGTCAGTCGTGGCAAGTTTGTAAACATGGCAGCAAGTTCTCGCTGTAGGCGGTCGTGTGTCCGCAAAGGTGCGTCCCATGTTCATCGGGTAGACCGTCCTTGGAACGTCCGGGGTAGTTCTCGTGCTCGATCTCCACAGGCCATACCGACAGACAATGTTGAGACCTTTCATCGCGCAAGGGAAATTACACCGGCCAAGGAGTCGTCCGCATGCTCATTCAGGATGAAAGCAGCGTCGGGTTTGATTCGTGCAAACCGCCATCGGTCTACCATCAAGCTGGTAGACCGAACAAACAACGTATCTACAGTCGTGGCAAAGAGCCGTCGGCGAAAACATACAATTGTCGTAGTTGCTTTGGCACAAAGTTAAGAACTGACACTGCCTTCAGTCCGGGCAGGCGCTTCATTTGACGGTTTTCAAATAGTCCAATCGTACGCTCCAATCAGCGCTTTTGACACTAAAGACGAAGATGCAATAGCCAGTAACGACAATGAGAACGAAGACGACACTCAACAAACGGCACAATTTCAAACACCTTAATACACAAAATATAGTCAACACAAACGCAATACATATGCCTGCTATGTCGACATTGTTCGTTTGTGTAATATTACGCACCTCAACGTCTTGTCGAATTCATTGCCACGGCCAGCGCCGCATGAATGCGACTGATCGCGGCAGGTGCGAAACCACATACTTTTCGCGATGACCTGAACATATGAGCTCGCGATGTTGTTGACAGACTATTTTCACGTACCTTGATTGGGTGCCATCGGCTCTCTTCGGTGGCGCAGTCAATCGCCCCGGGGCTCGACGTTAGTGATCGGGGGAGGCCTGCTGCGGTCGGGAGGGGGTCGCGTGAGCTACAGATGCCACATGCCTAGCATGAAGGACCAGGTGTACATGAGTATAGATCGAAAGTCGCTGAGTCATGGCTGTCGTGGTCGATATGGCGTCGTGGACGGCAGGGATTATCGGCGGTTGCTGGGGTCCACTGAAATTCTGGAATGGAGAGGACTACTGATTTCCCCCTGACTCTGGAACGGGTCAACAATAATGACTTGTAGAAACGAATATTATTAAGTGTCAAGGTTAGTTTGAAAATTCAAATGTCCAATAAGGCATCGGCTTTGACACGCTGATTTTTAAAGATGAAGCTGCGAATGACGTTGGCTGACAAGCGCGCCTTGTTCATGAAGCATTTGGATCAGCCTAGCACGACGTATTCTGACCTCGCGGCATGGTCAAAAGATGCGTTTAAGCTTCATTCTGCACCATCCAAACAAACTGTGGGGCGAGCAATTTCAAGCCATCAAACACAATGTCTGCGCGCCGACGTAAAACATCGCTCAATTGACCGCATGGTTACACTGCCAGCCCTGGAAACTAAGCTCGTCGAATGGGTCCTCCGCTGCGAGGAACTTGGGATTTGCCTCACGCGGGAGCTCATAAGGAAGCAAGCCAAAGTACCTTGCGATCAACTTGGCATCCCAACAACCCAATGTCTACGGTTTACAATAGGATGGCTGTATAAGTTTCAACGAAAACACGGACTTACCAGCAATGTCCAGCATGGACAAGCTGCGTCCACATCCATCGTTGTCGTCGAAGAAGGCCGCCGCGACATCCAGGCATCTACGTGTGCATACGATGTCAGCAACGTGCACAACATGGACGAGACGTCCTTCTTTTACTGTCTGTCGCCGCACCGATCGATCACCCGGAATCGCGTCCCCGGCACAAAGCGGTCATCGAAGAGGATCACGTTGGCGCTTACGACGAATGCAGACGGCTCAGACGTCGTGGACGCCCTATTCATCGGAACGGCAGGTCAGCCACGGTGTTTTGGGAGACATACAGGCGCAGAGCTTGGATTCGATTACCATGCAAGCAACAAAGCGTGGATGAACGGAAGGATCTTCAAACGAATTCGTGAGGTCCCTGAACGACCGAATGGCCTCAGAGGACCGAAAAATCCTGCTTCTTGTCGATAATTCCCCGCCGCACACGCTCGATGAAGACACGGTGCTAACTCATGTTGAGATCAAGATGCTACCATCGAACACGACGACGCACCTGCAGCCTCGAGATGCTGGCATCATCGCGTCGTTCAAGGCCAAGCTGAAGCAACGCCAGTTGCAAAACGCGCTAGATCAGATCAACCTGGTGATGGAGGGTCGACAGACTGGGCTCTATGAAGTACCTCTTGTGGAGGCCATGGCTTGGGCAAGAGATGCTTGGCGCTCCGTCACGCCTGCAACTATCTCGAACTGCTGGAACCGAACTGGTACTGTATCATGGACAGTCAACTTTCAGTTTTGAGTGATCGGTTGGACCTCGCGCACATTGTGTGAAAATTTATAACTGTATAAACTTATGTCCTCTAGAAAGTTTGTTTTTTGCACTGTTCCAAAGTCGGGGGGAAATCAGTAAAACCCACCTGGGATTTACTTCCACCTCATAAATCTTTTAGCCACGCGGTGGAGGATTTGGAATAAAAATATCTCGCGACCGTTCAACATGGACGATCGTGAGAAATATCTCCACTCGTTGGAAGATCGTGAGAAATACCCTTGTCTCGAACCCTTGTTTGTCACTTGAAAAAAAATATCGTTTTCGAAATATTAGCAGTTTTCAGAAATATACTGGTACTTGTTGCAGGTCGTAGTGGTCGCAGCACTAAATGATCTATTTTCTACCAATCGTGGAAGTGTCAAAACCAGGTTGAATAATAATACGGTCAATTCTCGTTGAGTGCAATTTTTTCCCAATACAAATTTTAAGGTTTTTCTCTTGTACCACTGGGGATATTTTTCCGTCACTCACTGTATGCAAAACAAACAACATTAGAGAGATTTTGCAAACCATTCACCAAATGATTCAGAGTCCAGCGGTGGCGGTGGCAAGTTGATGTAGTTTGTAACAATGATGCAGGAAGAAAGCAAGGCGGAACTTGATTTCGTAAGTTCCAGTATACTAAGGATCTTAAGGAGCGCCAAACACACCCCGATGTATTACTCGGGCAGTCGCGCATGCAACACGAAACAATGATGAATGTGTTAGCTGCATTGAGCAAAAAGCAATAATAAAGTAATATTCATGAGCTTACACTGTTTTAACTTCCAAAGTATCCAAGTTCTCTTCCAGCGATGGCGGCTCCAGATCGAAGTAGCTTGATATTTGATTTCCACCAAAATGGCAGCAGTGGCAGTTCGTCAGTAACACGGACGCCAAAACGATTTTCGCCACAGGTGATAGTCTAACCTTCGATGAACTCTTGTGTGTAATAAATGCCCACATAAACTTCATACTACCTCTTTCCCCCAAATATTGCAGGCGAACATTCCAGAGTACACCAAATTCAAATACAAGGAATCTGTAATTAAAAAGTTTTTACTGGAGTAGTACAAATCTATTCAAAGTCGACGACCAAAGCGTCCATCATCTGCGTCAGTTCTTCCAACCGACCTTCTTCTTCCAGCCGCAAGTTCATCATGTCGAGCGCCAAAATATCAGCTTGATAATTCAAACTGCGCGGAACCTTGTACCTCTTGTCTCCCGCTGCGTCAACAACCGCGGCAACGACACGTTGTAGCGTTCCAAAAGTTCCTTCCAGAGTTGTTGCAGGAAGGTCTGCAAAGGCGGACTTCACGGCATGGATAAGCGACTCGAAGCTTGAGCACACCATTTGTTGCTGCAACGCTTGAATGGAGTTGAAAAAGCCCAGATCTAGGACGCACGTGAATCGCCCTACCATCTCTTTGACCAGCTTCAATGACAACTGGATCGTTGTCTTGAACGTGGGGTCGTGCATTGTCTTGCTGAATACAATATCGCCCCTCTCAATGCCGTCCGGCCAAACCCATTTTGCCTTGATCGCTGGAATTACATACTTCACGAGAAACAACCGGTAGATGTCCCTAGTGACCGTCAGGCACTTGATCACGCTTGTTCCGGCAGGCTGATTCACGTTGTTCCGTTGAGCCTGGGACTTTTCGACATGCTCCCAGCATCCAACCTTCCCGTCCCAGCCAGCTCATGGTCGCGCAACAGCGACAAGAAACGTCACTTTTGTAATCTGAGACTTCGACTGAATTGGGCGCGGAGCAATGTCTTCATCTTGCCACGCCTAAATCTTGCGGCGAAGTTTCGTCATGTAGAACCACTTTTCATCAATATGATATTACCCTCGCTGTCATAGTGGTCTTGACAGAAGGCGAGACGCGCGACCTTGTTCTGGGGCTTGAGTGCTGGTCGCGTCCATCTAGATCGGCGTGTAATCCATCGGCTTTGAATGTATTTCCACAGGAGATGCTTGGAGAGCCCGGTGGCTGACGACAGAGCACGGTACGTCTGGCGTAGATGCAGGGGCACTGCTTTGATGCGTTTCTCAATATCTCCGACAGAGTATTGTCAACGCCGACCGCTGTTGCCTTTCAGCCATGCTTTGGCGTCAGGAGGTCCGCCTCCGGGGGGCCTTTGGTTGCCGCGTTGAAAGTTGCGCCACCCAGTGGGTTGGTTTACATGAAAGATGGCACACACATCGTTCATTATCGCACAGGAAACTTTGCCGTCGGTGCTTCTCTTCAGCAGCTCGAGGTACAGGCAATCTCGTTGGTCGTCGGTCAAATTTGACTTGCGCTTTGTATTGGAACCTTCCATCGTTCCTTCCATCTCCAAAACGTGAAATATAATTCAGGAAAAATCACCAGTATTCGTTATCCTTTGATCTACCCTGTCCACAAATTTCTAGGTCAATCGGAGAAGAGGAGGCCGAAATATATGATACTGCCAGCAATTATTGGGGGACAGAGATAGTAATTTTGAAATTCCATTCAACAGATTGCCGAACACGACTCATCCATTTATTCTACTCTTTTTGCACACTGGAAAGACCATTCTCCTTGAACCCCGACAGCAAAAATGTGTAAACAACTTATGCAGGATCACCATAAATGAACTTGTTCAGAAAAAAATCAGAATGCAAAGCAAAATACCCCAACATACAACTGTGGCGAAGCATTGTCGTGTCATGTTTTCTTCCTTCCACCGGCCCGAAGAAGTGAATGCAGATGCCATCGGGCGCCGTAATTCCTTGGTAGTTTAAACAGTGGACACGATTGTGACGACTGTAGGCTTGCTGTTTGAGGTTGTCGCTGTTACCGGTAGTGTTATTCGACTCACTTCAACGTTGGTACCGTCGATGAAGCCGTACACTGCGGCGACAGAGGAGCTTTTCCGACCAACTGCCTCGTAGTATCGATCCATTTCGTAGCAGGCGCAGGTTGAAAAATAGCAGGTCATGCCAGCGGTCGTGGATATCGTTGATCATGTACAGAAATATGTCGCACAGTACGGACTGAGAACGCCCAAAGGTTTTCGTCATGGTGTACAGGGGAGATGGAAAAGCAAGGCGGGACAGCATGATGCACATGGCTTCGTCACGACCGACACGGTTACGGGTTTCTGTGATGACAACTGCTGGCAGCCGAAGAAGGAGTCCAAGCTTTTTAATTCCATGCACGTCGAATCAATATTCCAAGATTGCATTTGCATCGGCACAGGCTGTTTTGTCGTATCGGACGTTCGGGATAAGTGGACGTTGAATGTACGAGATTGCAAGCAGCGTAGCGACAAGCCGTCGTTGCCTTCGTGTTTTGGCGGCAACATTCAGCGCAAGAACTTCGTTTAACGAGAGTACCATTTTGGATGCAAGTTGAGTTATGGATCGAAATTTCGAGAGTGACGTGAATGGTGCAAAATAAGAGTTGCAATATAATATAATACTACCTCTGTCCGGAAATACTTGCCCCAAACAGAATATTTGGGAAATGACGGTGACGATGGTCGAATTATTCCATTCTGAAAACATGAGCAAGATTAGTAGACTCTACAGTTCACCAATGGCATTGCTTCGTACCAAACTTAACCCAATCACAAAAGATACAGCAAGTGAAAGCCTCAATACTTAAACCCATACAACTTGGACAATTTTAACCAAAAAGGCGTTATCCGGATATCAGCGGGTCAAGATCGACAAACGAAATGCGCGCCAAGAGGAACTTGACGGACAACGACCGGAATGCCATCCTCCAGCAACTACTCGCGCAAATGATTGACGACAAGGCACTGCCTAGAGGTGCCTTCGTTGACGTAGCTGCATCCTTTGGAGTTGATAGAAGCACGGTCCGTCGCATCTGGCAGCGAGCAGCTGTTGACCTGGCTGACAAGATACGGCCGTGTCGTTCTGTGTGCTCGAAACGGAAGGGTCGTTGTGGC